>NC_043702.1:114404862-114413701 GCF_006229205.1 Suricata suricatta
GTTTTAAGTTTATTTATTTTTTGAGAGAGACAGAGGTAGTGCAAGTGGGGGAGGGGCAGAGAGGGAGGGAGACAGAGAACCCCATGCAGGCTCCGTGCTGCCAGCACAGAGCCCAATGTGGGGCTTGAACCCATGAAACTGCGACATCATGACCTGAGCTGAAACCAAGCTTAACCAACTGAGCCACCCAGACACCCCTTATGTTTTGCATTTTTTAAATGCAAACTTCTCTTCCTACGTTTCATCCCTGATTTAGAAAAAAAAAAATCCTACAAATACGTACCTGATTTTTTTTTTTAGTATACTTGACACAAAATGTTACATTAGTTTCAGGTGTACAACATACTGATTCAACAATTCTGTACATTATACTGTCTGTGCTCAGCACAAGTCTAGTTACCCTGCATCATCAGACAACACTATTATAGTACCATTGACGACATTCCCTGTGCTGTACCTTTTCCTCCTTTGGCTTCTCCATTCCATAACCAGAAGCCTATATCTCTCACTCCCCTTCACCCATTTTGCCCAGCCTTCCTTCCCTTTGACAACCACCAGGTTATTCTCAGTATTTATAGGTGTGATTCTGTTTTTTGTCTGTTTATTCATTTGTTTTTGTTTTTTTAGATTCTACATGTGAGTGAAATCATATGGTATTTGTATTTGTCATTCTGACTTATTTTATTTAGCACAATACCTTCTGACTTATTTCATTTAGCTCAGTACATTCATGTTGTTGCAAATGGCAAGGTCTCATTCTTTCTATGGCTGAGTAACCTTCCCCCATGTATATACACCACATTTTCTTTATCCATTCATGTATCAGTGGACACCTGGGTTCCTTCCATTTCTTGGCTAGTGTAAAGAATGCTGTGATAAACATAGGAGGGCACATCTTTTCAAAGTGTTTTCATTTTCTTAGGATAAATACCCAGGGGTACAATAACTGGGTCATATGGTAATTCTGTGTGTAATTTGTTGATGAACCTCCATACTATATACCACAGTGGCTGTCTCTTCTTTTCAAATCATTTTATATTAGAAATCATAGTACAATGAGCTTTGTAAAGATCTTAAAGAAGAGAAATTCATAAATAGCCACCCAGTTTGAAAGTGGATGTGTCTCCAGTGTCTGGGAACAGTGGTGTTACTGGCTGACTGACTGGACCAGTTAGCACTGGTTGCCATGCTCAAGGTCAAGCACAGCACCGCTTGTAGCTCGGCGTCTGCCGGGAGTTTACCTCGTGCAGATAAGGACGCTGAGCTACTTCATTTAAGTGGCTCACTTGTGCTTTGATTCACAACTAGAACCTGGGTCTTCCGGTTTCTGACTGAACACAGCATCCTTCTACACTCTCAAAGACTTTCACAGTGCAGACCTCCATCTGGTGAGGAACGTGTGCAGGAAATTCCAGAGAAAGGTATCTTGCCAAGTATAGTGAAACATATCTTTTAAAGAATCACGTCACCTCTCCCAGAACTAGTTACCTCAGATTGGTTATCTTCTGAATAAATGCATAGAAATGTAAGAACGTAAGAAAACGAAAACCAGAAAATAATCCTTTAAATGATTGGTATTTGAGGCTTCTTGGTGGCTCAGTCGGTAAAGGTCCAACTCTTGATCTCAGCTCAGGTCTTGATTTCAGGGTCATGAGTTTAAGTCCTGTGTTGGGCTCTGAGCTGGGAAGGAAACCTACTTTAAAAACATTTTTAAATTAAAAAATTAAAATAAATGATTAGTATTAAATATATAGTTTTTGTTTTCTCATATTCTCATTTTTAACAGTGTCTGACATGTAGTACCATTTAGACTTTTGTTTCCCTTTTCTTTGTCTCCAAATTCTTGGTCTTGCCATTTTTTGTGTGTAGTAGTTAAAGACATTGTTTCTAGAGCCATATTTGGTTTGAATTTTGTCTCCACCATTTAAAACTATGTGACCTTGGGCAAGTTGCCTAACTTCTCTGAGCCTCCCTTTCCTTAGCTCCACAATGTGGACACTAATAGTACTTAAACTCATAGATTCTTATATATATTAAAGTAGTCATTTCATGAAGCGCCTACGTGGCCCAGTCAGTTGAGCATCCGACTTTGGCTCAGGTCATGATCTCATGGTCTGTGAGTTTGAGCCCCACGTGGGGCTCTGTGCTGACAGCTCAGAGCCTGGAGCCTGTTTCAGATTCTGTATCTCCCTCTGTCTCTCTCTGCCCCTCCTCTACTCATGCTCTGCCTCACTCTCTCTCTCTCTCTCTCTCAAAAATAAATAAACATTAAAATAAATTAGGGGTGCCTGGGTGGCTCAGTTGGTTAAGCCTCCGACTTCGGCTCAGGCCATGATCTCATGGTTTGTGGGTTCCAGCCCCACATCAGGCTCTGGGCTGACAGCTCAGTGCCTGGAGCCTGCTTCAGATTCTGTGCCTCTTTCTCTGCCCCTCTCCCACACATGCTCTGTTTCTCTCTGTCTCAATAATAAAATAAAATTTTAAAAAACATTAAAAAATAATAAAATAAAATAAAATAAATTAGTCATTTCATGTTAAGAGTTTAAAACAGTACTTGACACAAGGTAAGAACTCCATAAATGCTCACTGCTCTTTCTCCTCCTCCTCCTTCCCATGTTATCACTGCCCCTGTCACTGATGTTCTGTTAAGGTTCTCTTATTCATAACTTTTATAATTAATCTACCATTATTACGTCTTCAAGTAATTTACATAGTATTTTATATTTTCAAAATACTTTTTTTTATGTGTATTATTTCATCTGTTCCTCTTACCAACCAATATAAGTTAGGCTGAGTCATTTTTAAGAAACTCAAGGAAGTGACTTATCCAAGAATAGAATTCATTAGAACCCAAAGCTAGATCCTGGTTTTCTGACTCCGGAGTCCATGCATTTTTATTAATTTTATATTTTATTTATCTTTATCAAGTAATATTTCATATGTAAAAAATATACATTACATAATGAAAACTAAATGAGGACCTGTAAATCTAATGCCCAACTAAGGACTAAATTACTGTCATTTCTCTTACAACTACCTTTGTGTTCTTGTCTGTTCTGTCTCCTGCTTTCACCGCACCTCTGAGAAAACCATCATCCTCAGTTGTTTTTTAAATGTTTACTTACTTATTTTGAGAGAGAGAAGGAGACTGTGCGCATGAGCTGGGGAGGAGCAGAGGGGGGGCGGGGGAGAGAGAATTCCCAGCAGGCTCCGTGCTGCCAGTGCAGAGCTGGACACGGCTCCATCCCACAAATCATGAGGTCATAACCTGAGTCGAAATCAAGAGTCAGATGCTTAACTGACCAAGCCACCCAGGTTCCCCCTTTCTGACTTTTATACTCATCTTTCCCTTCTCATCTCTTATCAGCTTTATTGAGGTCAAATTTCCATGCAATAAAATATACCATTTTTAGTATGTAACTTGAAGAGTTTCGACAACTGTATACACTCATGTAACTGCTACCCCAATCAAGATTAGCACATATTCATCACTCCAGAATCTTCCTCCCAGTCCTCTTTACAGTTAGTCCCTTCCACCTTCAGTCCCAGGAAACCCAGTGCTTCCTGTTATTATTGATGGGTTTTCCCTGCTTTAGAACTTGATATAAACAGAATTTATCAGCATACTGTTTTTCAGAGTTACCATATTGTTATATGTCTTAACCCGGAGGCCGGGTCTGGAGCGCTCGTCCCCGTTCGACGTCGGTGGTACCTGTTTCGTCCCCCCCCCTCCCCCCCGACCGACCGGCAGGGCGGACCGGCAGGGCGGAGAATCATCGAGGGTTCTTTTCCTGAGGGAGGGAGAGAAAAAAGGGGGCAGGAGAGGGAGACGCAGAGAGTAAAGACAAGAACTCACGGTTTCTGATCAGGCCAAAAAAAGAGCTTTATTCAGAAAACTGTCTCTTATAAAGGTTTCAAGGCGGGAAAACAAAGTAACTGACCTAGGTCAGTTACCAGGTAAACAGAGTCAAATGAATATCAAAAGAAACGCCCAGATTTGCCTCAGCAATGCTGGGAAGGGGGGAGTTAGCACCGAATAATCTAAAATACGGTTTTGATCTTTTTTGCACCTTGGCCATTTCACGTCTGGCCCAGCATGACAGACGCCAAAGTTATTTTGACCAGGAAATGGCAGTCTCCAGTCTCTAGATGCAAATCTTGTTTACTGGTTCACTCTCTGGAGAGTGATAATCCTTGCCTGAGGCAGACAGAAAACTTGGCAGCCCCCGACAGTTATTTGTATAATTAGTCCATTCCTTTTCATTGCTGAGTGGCATTCTGCTCTTTGGGCCACAATTTGTTTATCCATTCACCTATTGACAGACATTGGGGTTGTTTCCAGGTTGGGGGTGTCATGAGTAAAACTTCTAGGAAGTCTGAAGTCTTTTTGTGCGTATATTTTTTAATTTCTCTTGGATAAAGAATTGAGAGTGGAATTGCTGGTCATAGGGAAGGTACATTTTTAGTCTTCCAAGAAACTGCCAAGCTGTCTTACAGTGTAGTCACACCATTTGATAGCCCACCAGCGGTATATGAGAATTCCAGTGACACCACATCCTTGCTGACATTTACTGTTGTCAGTCTTTTTTATTTTAGACATTTTAGTGGATATGAATATCATTGTGGTTTTAACTTGCTTTTCCCTGATGACTGGGTATGTAATATTTGTAGTTTTGAATTCGCCTCTGTAGAAGCTGTATGTTACCAACATTTCATACTTAGTTTAAATATTTTTTTTTTAGTGTCCTGTGAAAAAGTCTTCTTCAGTTCTAATACTACTCAAATGTTTGTGCATAAGGTTAATTAATGAGGTATTCAGAAAGTAGAAGACATATGTTAATTTCTGCATGGTTCAGTCTTATTATCATGAATTGTGGGGGGGATTTTAACCCTAAAGATAACTCATGGGAGGCGCCTCGCTGGCTCAGTCAGAAGAACACGCGACTCTTGATCTTGGGGCTTGAAAGCCCCACATTGAAGGTAGAGATTACTTAAAAAGAATAAATAAAACTTTAAAGAAAGAGAGAGAGAACTCATTGGGGAATGGGAGATGAAAGGTTAACTCAGTGACGTGGACATTTCTGAGATTATGCATTAGAACTTAGGTTAAATCTAACTTTTTTCAGAAAGACCTCTTTACTGTAGTACATATGAGGCATCTATCACGCATTCAGCTATAATTCCATTTTTATTTCATCAGAGTAGTTTTTATTAGTAGGTGTGAGGTGAATGCAGAAAGGATAACAGGCCCAGCTCACCAGATCCATTAGTTCAGGAGCACCAGGCAACAGAAATCCATGCTAAGTGTTACAGAAATGTTAACAATTATATGTTTTATACAAGAATGCATACTTGTTCAAAATTCAGAAAATAGTTTTGATTGAACATAGTGGATCAAACATTTACCTTCACTTTTTCTTGAAACACCACTGAAATGTCAGAAAGGGAATTTTTAAAAATTTTTATTTTTGAGAGAGACAGAGAGGGAGGGGGAGGGCCAGAGAAAGGGGAGGGGAAGACACAGAATCTGAAGCAGGCTCCATACTCTGAGCTGTCAGCACAGAGCCCAACATGGGGCTCCAATCCACAAACTGTGAGATCATGACCTGAGCCAAAGTCAGACACTTAATCGATTGAGCCACCCAGGTGCCCCAGAAAGGGGTTCTTAACCCAGAAACCCACAGTGACAGAATCAGTGAGGAGGCAGCAGCAGATGTGACATCCAGAAAGTTCTGGAAGCTGGGAAACAAGTGGCTGGGTGGCAACTGGCTTATTACACCAGAGAAGGCAGATAACTGCGCGTCTTCAGAGAGAATGTCAAGTCCTGCCTGTAAGGGTTTGGGAGTGGGAAACACAGAGGTATCTCTAAGGTCAAGCATGCAGGGTTGGGCTGGCAATAGGAGGTTGGGCCAGAAGACTATATAGGAAACAACTTGGACATTTATATGTCCTTTCTGCCAAGCAGGAGGCTGAGATGTATTTCTTCGAGCACCTGACCTAGAAGAAATGTGGGCTTGGATAAGGCACAACTCAAGGAAGGGTATTCTATAGAAAATGAGGGTGGCATGAAAGTCTTCCCACCTAATGGTGAGCGCCTTAGCCTGCCTTCGGCAGTTAGCCTCTAGAACTGTGGCACCTGGTCTCTTCCTCTACGGGAAAGCACCTGCTTGTCCAGGAGATAAGTCTTATTGAAGGCCTTCCAGCGAAGGGCCCAGACCCTCTTTGTCCCACACTGAGGACTGACTCTTGCAGAAGACTTGCTCTTAACCACAGAGCTGCTCATCACCTCAGACAGTAAAGATGGAAGCCAAGTCAGTCGGACAAACCGAAAGAAGCTCAAAGGAAGTAGAATGGAAAGAACAGATGAAAACTTTTAAAACAATGAATGAACAATGTAACAGGTTAGAGTATCGTATATATGAAAATAAGAATAAGAAGCTGTTTTTTAAAAAAGAAAGAACATTCAGAGAAATAGAGAAAACATTCTTAGAAATTGAAAGGTATGATGGCCACAAGAAAAAATTAACTAGAAGAGGTGGAAGGTTAGAATTGAGGCAACATCCCTGAAAGTCCAGAGGCAGAGAGAGGAGCGGTGTGGCAGAAAAGACAGAGGTGGTGAGTCCATGAGGCCCAGATCCCAACATTGGCCTTCCAGGGGGTGGGGCGCCTGGGGGGCTCAGTCCATGGAGCATCGACTTTTGATTTTGGCTCAGTCATGATTTTGACGTTCACGAGATCAAGCCCCACATCAGGCTCCAGGTTTCATGTGCTGACAGGGCAGAGCCTGCTTGGGATTCTCTCTCTCCCTCTGTCTCTGCCCCTCTCCTGCTCATTCTGCTCTCCCCTCCTCAAATAAATAAACTTAATAAAGAAAAAGAAAACAACAGGAACAAGTGATTAAGAAAATTCCCAGAATTGAAGGTCATGAGCTTCCAGGTTCAAAGTCTCACCAAGCACCCAAAAAAGAAATTTCACAAAGCTTCAGGACACCAGACGTAAAGAACCATGGAGAATGTAGGTGACAAGGACTGGTATTCACATTGGCCGAGCGACTCTATGGCCCTACTGGACGCTTGACCGGCCCAGCAATGCCTTCACAACCATGAGAGGAAATTTTTTCCAGCATAGAAAACTCGACCCAGCCAAAGTTTCAGTCAGGGGTGAAGGAATAAAGAATTTCAGATGTGAACAATCTGGGGTCTACCTTCCATGGATCTTAAAAAATTCAGCAGAGAATAAACAAAAGAGGAAGACCTAGGATTCAGAAACAGTGTTCCCAACACAGCTGGAGGTAATTTCAGGGATCACCAGGAAGAGAATTCCAGGAGCAGGCCTTGGTTAGGGGCTCAAGAAGGATAGGTTGTGGGTTTTTTAAGATTTTTTAATTTTTTCTTAAGTAATCTCTACACGTAATGTGGGGCTCAAACTCACAACCCCAAGACTCCACCAACTGAGCCAGCAGGTGCCCCGAAAAAGGTATGTTGTGGGGTTTTTTTGTTTTTGTTTTTGTATTTTTAGTTTATTTACTTATTTTGAGAGAGCATGTGCCCATGAGCAGGGGAGGGGAAGAGAGGGAACAAGAGCCACCCAAGCTGTCAGCACGGAGCCTGACATGGGGCTCAATCAAACTCACAAACTGTGGGATCATGATCTGAGCCGAAATCAAGAGTGACGCTTAACGGACTGAGTTACCCAGGCGCCCAGAGATTTTTTTTTTTTACAGTGAAGGAATGAGGCAGTTATCAACACCAAGCAAAATAAAGTGGAAATGAGAAAGGGAAATGTATCATAGTGCACAGTGTGGGTAGGTTGTAAATAATATTTAGGAAGCTGTAGCAGTGTGAACACGTGAGTATTGATTTGCCCCAGAATTGTGCTGCACTATAGTGGGAGGCGAGAGCAAGAGGGGGGAAATAATATATCTTTGGGGGATAGGAATAGCAACTGGAGAACTGAACCTCTTTCATGGTAGGTAGTCTTTAAAACTGAAAAACCAGGGGCGTCTGGGTGGCTCAGTCGGTTAAGCATTGGACTTTGGCTCAGGTCATGATCTCAGGGTTCATGGGTTTGAGCCCCACATTGGCTTCTGTGCTGACAGCTCATTGCCTGGAGCCTGCTTCCGATTCTGTGTCTCCCCCTCTCTCTGCCCCTCCCTGGCTTGCACACTGTCTCTCTCTGTCTCTCAAAAATAAATAAACGTTAAAAAAATTAAAACTGAAAAACCAATAAAAAACAACAGTATAAATCTTATCTACAAACAGAAGGTAAATATGAGAGGAAATAGAGAAAGCCAGTGAAGTTCAGAAAAATATCACTTAGCCTTTGAAAAAGGACTTTTTCAATAATAATGGAGACTAAGTTATTTGTTGAAATCCTTAACATTTTCTGAACAATCTGTTAATTTCTGGGTGTAAAAGGACACTCCCTGACTATTCGGGGTGTTTCCTCGGAGGACACTCGTCTCTTCCCGCGGACGCGGTTCCCCTTGGAGTTTTGTCTTGGAGTTTTGTCGTGCCACACAGATCATTCGCACGTCCTTCCTCTCCCCTCCTGTGCAAAGCGTGGTTTTGAAAACCTTGAAACAACTTGTTTCCTCTTCGTCTGCAGAGAGTGAAAGCTGTCCTGGCGGGGAGCCCGGGAGGGCGAGCCAGGGCGGCGGCTGCTGTCACCAGATGGACGAGGCCAGCCCCCCGAGCCTCCGGGTGGCTGCGGGCCGGGACCGCACGGCGGAGCTATGCGCCCGGCCCCCGGGGGAGGCCGCCAGCAGGTCCGAGGGCGCCCGCGGCGGGGACGGCCACCTGCAGCCGGATCGGACGGAAACCAGCCGGGACGCGGCCGA
>NC_043702.1:114413801-114447921 GCF_006229205.1 Suricata suricatta
GGCCCGCCGGCGCCGGCGCCCGAGGGAGGATGCCCGCGTACTCCGAGGGAGGAGCTGCGGCTGCCGCTTCGGGATGCTTCCGAGGCGCTGTCCCCAGACGCGCCGGGCAGCCGCGAGTTACCGGAGCCGCAGCGCCCTGATCCCCTGGACAGCGCTGGAGGCCCGGAGTGCCCCGAGCGGGGACCCCGGGACGGCGGTGCGGGGGTTCCGGAGGCGCGCATGGCCCCGCCGGGAGGGGGCGGCGAAGCCGGCCGACTCAGCCAGGAGACTGAAGACTACTTGCACAGCTTTCTCCAAGGACGCTTGGAAGATACCGGAGACTTCTTGGCCGGTGAAGACCAAGACGAAGACTCGGACCTCCTTCCAGATCTTTCTCCTGAAGAAGCCTCCTACAGTCTGCAGGAGAATCTGCCTTCCTACGACAGCTGTCTCTCTCTCGACGATCTCGCAAAAAGGATAGAGATCGCAGAGGTAAGTTTGGGATTTTATAGAAGCGCAGTGAAATTTCAAAGGCACATATGTGCTAAACAGTGCCTCGTTTGGGGACATTTTCCCCGGTTCCAGAAAGGAGGGGGAGATCTACTTAACGTATACTTTTAATAATTAGTGGTTATGATTTTTTATATGGATTGAGTACAGTGATTTTTGACCATGATGTTTATGCTTCCGGAACGTATTGTATTGCGCGCCTCTGAACACCATTTTTTTTACTACCGTGACTTTTATTTGATGCTTCTGGCAACTACGATCAAGACAAGATTAGTTGCATTCTTGTAAGAAAATCTCATCTTTTTTCCTCGGACACCTAGAAGATAAAATACATACTATTTCTTCTTATTGTTAATATATTTTTAATTCTTTAAAACAGTACAGCAGAACAAAGGAAACCTTTTAAAATATAAGAAAACAAGGAGGCAGTGGATAGATTTTTTTTAAGCCATTAAGTTGTATGCTGTCTTCCCTTTCTGATTGTATTCGTTTATAAGCTGTACGTTTAAACAAACTTAATACTTACTACTTGACTAAGGTCAATTATTGTAAATAATCCAAAGTTTCTCCAAACAGTAATGAAGCTGGTCAAAACAAAAAACAAACAAACAAACAAACAAAAAATGGTGGAGAGGATCAAGATGACCATTCTCCTTTGACAGTGCCAGTTTTTAAAGTTCAGGAAATTAATAAAGCCATACCAAAACCTTAACCCTTCGGGAGGGTGGCCTCCTACAGGGGAGAATGCTGAGGCTTTTAGTCAGATGCTGGTCAGATATGGAATGGACCCCATCGTCTACCAGTCCACAGACACTGTTCACCTGTCTGGGTCTCTGCTTCCTCCTCTGAAAAGTAGGATACTAACTGCTTTTCTTCTTTTTCATCATAGGTTTTCTTTCTAAGTAACCTTTTGAGTCCCATTTATAGCCATTGTTTTCTAATTTTGCATCATTGTTTTGAGGAGAGGGTGGGTGTACTTTTAAATAGAAAATGGAAAAGCAACAGAGCCAATGTAGGCAACACAGTACCCATAGAAATGGGAGCCAGTGAAAACTTTCCAAGATAATTAGTGGTCACGTTACTGGACTTCCTTCATTGCCACTTCTAGTCAATTGCCCATCAACTATTCTTAATTTTTCTTCACACAATTAGAATAGTAAAGCACCTGATCCAGTATTCATTCATTTCTTGTATTTATCTTTTTATTACCATTTGCAGTCAATATGATTCCTCTTCATTTTCTCTTGAAATTAATTAATAGTGCTTCATGAGTGCCGAGTTTTCGTTTGGGCTGATGAAAATCTTAGGAAATTTTAGAAATAGATGCTGGTAATGGTTGCACCACATTGTGAGTGTAACTAATGCCACTGAATTGTTCAAATTGTGATTTTATATTATACATATCCTGCCACAATTTTTTCTTAAAGTTAAAAAAATTAAGTAGAGGGGCACCTGGCTGGCTCAGTCGGTGGAGCGTGTGATGCTTGATCTCAGAGTCATGAGTTCAAGCCCCATGTTCATGTAGTACAATAGTAAAAATTAGTAAAAATAAAAAATATTTTTTAAAAAAATTGTTTTCATTTAAACAAAATTAAGTACAATGAGTAGTACAGCACTGGATCCAGTATTCCTTCCTGTGTTTATTTCACCAGCCTCTGATACAGGGACATATATGACTGGAAGTCATACCCATATTCAAATCTAACGAGAATACCAAAAGGTCACCCTTCTCTGATCGCTACTTTTCACACCAATAATCAAGTTGACCCAATGGGAAAAGGACAGATGATCTAGTTGTACATGTTTAGGTATAAATGGTGAAGAAGGGTCAGAGCTCCCCACGTTATCGAACACTTACAGAGAGGGTTACTGTTGAATTCACGTTGTATTACAACCAAGTGGGATATTCCTTCCTCAAACTCATAATGTCAGATTTCCTACATAGGTAACACCTGGCGAAACGGTGGGACCTATTTACATTTTAAAGTTGTCTTTCCTGTGAAGTTTTCACACATGATGGTTCCCTTTCCTAAACTTCTGTTGTTCTGTTGTGCTGTTTGAAGAACCACAGTTGACATACGATTGACAGAACTAATTTGCATTCCTATGATAATTCAGAATATTTATTTCCTTCTCCATTCTGAGAAACAGACTTTAATAAATTCTGCCTTACTATGTCAGCAAGAGTTTTTAAAATTTCAAAACTAAAAAAATGACTAATGCTTACAATGTCTTTAAGATCTTAAAAGTGAAGGTTTGGGCTAAGTAAAATGTCCACATAATCGTGGATTTACTTGTAAGTGCAAACTTTTTTTTTCAAGTTTATTTATTTTGAGGTGGGTTGAGAGAGATAGAGAGAGAGTAGGAGCACCCAAGGTGGGGAGAGGCAGAGAGAGAGGGAGACAGAATCCCAAGCTAATAGCACAGAGCCTGACAAGGGGCTTGATCCCATGAACTGTGAGATATGACCTGAGCTAAAATCAAGAATCAGAAGCTTAACTAACTGAGCCATCCAGGCGCCTCAATGCAAACTTCTTTTTAATCCAAACATCATTCCATGCTCAGTAGAATTCTGTTAAGGTTATCTTCTGTGCATTAGGTGCTGAGGCTACGGTGAAGAATCAGATGAACTTCTGGTTTCATCTTTTGGCGGCTTATATGGGTAATTTTACCAGAATTGTTTTTTAAATATCTTTCATCCTTCCATATTTTTGTGAGTAAAGAATACAGAACATGATTTTTTAAATTTATTTATTTTGAGAGAGAAAGAGCAAACGGGAGGGACAGCAAAGGGGAGAGAATCCCAAAGAGGTTCCATGCTGTCAGTGCGGAGCCCCGTGTGGGGCTCGATCTCATGAACCATGAGGTCGTGACCAGAGTCAAAGTCAAGAGTTAGACGCTTAACGACTGAGCCACCTAGGCACCCCAGAACATGATTGCTTAATAACTGATACTTAATGTTTTTTATTTATTTTTGAGAGACAGAGAGAGACAGCGTGAGCAGGGGAGGGTCAAAGAGAGAGGGAGACGCAGAATCTGAAGCAGGCTCCTGGCTCTGAGCTAGCTGTCAGCTCAGAGCCCGATGTGGGGCTCGAACCCACGAACTGTGAGATCATGACCTGAGCTGAAGCTGGATGCTTAACTGACTGAGCCACCCAGGTGCCCCAATAACTGATACTTAAGAACAGTATATTTCATGTCCTCCGGAGCCACCGCGGCTGGTCTGCCTTCCGCCACATCACTGTGCTGTCCTCAAGAGTCCTCTGTTCTCGCCTCCAAACCTCTCATCTCTCATGAGCGACTCTGCCCCTCACAGGTTTCCTCTGCTCGTCACTGTCTCCATGTCTCTGGTTACGGTGGATGTAGCAGTACATTTCTTCATCACCAGGTTTTCCCTTTTTGTGGATCTCTCTTCTTTCATTCTCTTGACACTTCTGCGTTGCTCTGCTCTGGCTGCCGCTGAACTTGGCTTTGACAACCACTGCCAGCCCAGCGGGAGTGTTTGTGTGTGTGTTAAGCGATTAGGTTTATCATATCAAATTAAGTAATTTACACAAAATCTCCTAGAGAACTAAAAACATCTATGCTAATTTAGTTCAGCAAGGTAGAGACGTGTATAAATGAAAACTTCTGGGTTTGAGAAGCAATTTTAAATCCAGAATAACTTTGCTCAGTAAAATGATAGCTTAGTGCTTATCTGAAGCACTGATATTCTTATGTGAAATAGGGCATGACACACTCTTACCAGAAGTACAACCTGCACTGGTTTTAAAAAGCTCCAGGCGGCACCTGGATGGCTCACTTTAGCATCCGACTTCAGCTCAAGCCATTTTTGGGTTTGAGCCCCGCATCAGGCTCTGTGTTGACAGTGCAAAGCCTAGAGCCTGCCCCAGATTCTGTGTCTCTCTCTCTCTGCCCCTCCCCTGCTCATGCTCTCTGTCCCAACTCGTACTCTGTCTCTCAAAAATAAATAAACAATAAAAAATAAATAAAACATAAAAAGTTTCAAAAACATTTATGCTCATTTCATAGATTTTTAACATAAAAAGTTTATCACATGTGCAGGGACCGCAAGGTAGAGAGATTCACTCTTTTGTTCCCTCCTCAGTAACTTTTAATGGACTTCTTTGTGTCCATGACATTGCAGATGCGGAGGCTAAAATTTCAGATGGGGACACTCTGTGTATAAAGCCTGCATTCCAGCCATTGTCCAACTGCAAGAGTTGTCTGTTTGCTGAATGTGACTATCCCAGTTTGGGGGGAAAAGATGAAATTTTACTGTAATACCCATAATATTCCAACATGATTATTGTAATGTCAGAACCCAAACTTCCTTCACCCAAAAAGTCTGTCAGTTATTGCCAATAAGTCATTGACTTGCTGGGCTCTGGAACCTGAGAGTGTTGTATTATCTTCTCTTGAAACTCTCTAGCTCTTCCCAGCAAGAGAAATGTGTTATCCAAATTCAAGGTGACATTATGATCCAACCCCATATTGCTAATAAAAGTCTACTCAGCCTGTAGTAGATTGTTCCTGAGGGACTGGGGGTGAGGAAGGTGTTTGTTTTCTGAATAAGTGACAGTCACATCGAATATTGGGTAAATTTTATGAGAATTAATCTGTCTTTTCACATTGAAAATAATCATAGTGTATCATTCAAGAGATCCCCTTTGGGAGCACAATTTCACAGCATGCTACGCCAAATGGAGTTAAACCGTTCATTTTTCATCATTAGAAAGATTTGGGGGGATGTGATATGTTCAAAAAACTATATTAAATGCTTCAGATGCAACTGATACTTGTTTTTATTTTTTTAAATGTTTATTTACTTTTGAGAAAGAGAGAGAGAGTGTATGTATGTGGCTGGGGCAGGGCAGAAAGAGAGAGGGAGACACAGAATCCAAAGCAGACTGCAGGCTCTGAGCTGTCAGCATAGAGCCTAGCGCGGGGCCAAACTCACGAACTGTGAAATCATGACCTGAGCCGAAGTCAGACACTTAACCGACTGAGCCACTCAGGTGCCCATGATCCATATTTTTAGAAATAATGTCAGAATGTGGTAGCTGGGGAGGAAGCCACATCGCTGCTGAAAGAGGGCAAACATGTTCCCTGCTCTGTCCATATTGGCAACATTTGCTTCGATATCATCAGGTCTACCTGTGTCTCAGGAACCAAAATAGGGGAGGACACAACCTAAAGCTTTCTGACAGGGAGAATGATGGCAACTCAGAATTGCCATTGGGCTTATCTCCAGAGAAGCTGTCGAATCAGAGTGACTTCTGTGCAGCCTTCGTCAGCGGTCGTGGATAGACCGCTGGCATTGGGGGAGTGATGCCATCGTTATTCACTCCTTACTGAGTTCAGAAGGGAGGCCAGGACCAAGCTGCAGCCTTTTACGAACTTGAGTGGGGGGCTGTTCCGTGGCTCCTGGACAAAGGACGTTTTAGAAACGGCATCATGGCTGTTCTGCCCAGAACGGCCCTTTTGAGGGGAGGTTTCCTCGCAGTGGAGGAAATGCAGCCTTGCAACCCCAGAAGAGGGTTCATGGGAAATAGTTGGTCCAGGGTTGATGCCAGCGTCTGCAGAGCCTCCCGAGGGTGATCCAGGGATGACCTGCCTTTTCTTAGCGCCAGATGGCCTCATCTCTGCCCTGCCTTTGTATCCGCCCTTGAAACCTCCTAATTGGTGAGTCAGTGCACTTCTTGCTTGTCGGGTCTCTTGCACTGACTTCCTCTCTTTTCCATGTAATCATTCTTTTAATTTACATCGTTACTGCTCTCCTTGGACTTTTGCGATAGGTCCTCAGTAAGTTTCCCCATCCCTCGTATCACCTTCGTCTCTCCCTCAAAATGGTCTTAACATTAGCATGGTTTAAATTTGGGGTGTCAGGTTGAGAGGTGGGCAAGCAGGTAAGAGAAGTAAATGAGTGGCTTAGTCTGTAGAGGGAGGAGGGGTTCCCAGGCCTCGTTGGGAGGTACCCACCTTTGTAAAACTACGGATGGAATCAAGCACAGCTGAGGGTCTGGGTCTAACTTACAGACTCTCAGTTGAAACCTGTTATGAAGTTGTTTTTTTGTTTTTTGTTTTTTTGTTTTTTTGCCTTGTCTATCTTTCCATGACTCTGTTGGTTCCGCATAACGGCCGTCTATGTGGCTCACTGTTCAGGACACTCGGGAGCTGGCCACTCCAGCTTCCCGGCATTCCTTGCTGCCCCTTTCCACTCACCGTGGTCAGCTGGCCTCTGCTTCCTAGATGCGTTCACCTCTGATCTTTACCTTCTGAGCTAGGCTGCTCTGGAGTGAGGAACCTCCTTGCTACGTATTTATTTAAAAAATTTAAAAAAAAATAAATATTTTTGAGAGACAGACAGAGTGTGAGCAAGGGAGGGCTAGAGAGAAACACACAGAATCTGAAGCAGACTACAGGCTCCAAGCTGTCAGCACGGAGCCCAGCGTGGGGCTGAACTCATTGACTGTGAGATCGTGGCCTGAGCCGAAGTCAGACACTTAACCGACTGTGCCACCCAGGCGCCCCAGTCTTTCTACATATTTATGTCTTCTCATCCCTCAAGATCTAAATCGTGCCCTTTTAGTGGGTAGAGTGCCAAGGACAGTGCCTGGCTCACGGTCAGTCCTCACTGAATGCTAGCTGCTGCCTTTATTCCTTGATCCCTGAGATCCTTAGTGTTTATTCCTTGGTTATTCCTCAAATGAGGGAGGGGCTTGAGCATGATCCCTCCTGAAGTGCTATCTGAGACTGTCATCTCTCTCTGTTATTACAGGGCACACACAGTCTTCTATGCTCATTGCAAACTCCTGAAGGGTGAGGTTCCTATTAAAGACATTTTTGTATTTTCTGCAAAGCCAACACACAGTGTTGTCAGTAACAGCCCCCTACACAGGGCAAGGCTTTTGTTTTGTTTTTAAACCTAGTTTACTTCAAAAAATAACCTTTCAAGGCATCTTTAACTTTGATTATTTTAAGAGAAAAATCTATTATCCAAATAAGGATAAGCTAGGTGCTGTCTATATGTAAACTGCTCATCTGTGTATTCATTTTCTCCTCAGCATATTTGTTGGGCGCTTACTATATTCTGGAAACTGAGGACACACCAGTGAACACAGGTCAGGTCCCTGCTCTTGTGAAGCTTACTCTCTAGAGGGAGTGACACATAATAAATAAGTTCACATAGGGGCGCCTGAGTGGCTCAGTCAGTTAAGCGGCCGACTTCAGCTCAGGTCATGATCTCACAGTTTGTGGGTTCGAGCCCCACATCAGGCTTTGTACTGACAGCTTGGAGCTTGGAGCCTGCTTCTGATTCTGTGTCTCCCTGTCTGATACTCTCCCACTCACACTCTGTGTGTCTCTCTCTCTTTCAAAAATAAATAAACGTTAAAAAACACTAAATAAGTTCACATAAAAATAAACAATGTAGGGGGTGCCTGGGTGACTCACTTGATTAAGCATCGACTTCGGCTCAGGTTATGATCTCACCATTCATGGGTTCGAGCCCCACATCAGGCTCTGTGCTGACAGCTTGGAGCCTGGAGCCTGCTTCTGATTCTGTGTCTCGCTCTCTCTCTGCTCACTAGCACTCTGTCTCTCTCTCAAAAATAAATAAACATTTTTTAAAAATTAAAAAGACAACAACATAAGGTTCAGATCTTGATAAGGGTCATGTGCAGACATCTCAGCAGGCAGAGGGACGGAGAGACAGAGCTGGTAGGCAGGATGGAGGGAAGGCGCTGGGAGAGCTAGCGCAGCTGGGGCACACTGACCAGGGAAGAAAGACCAGCAGGGAGTTCAGGGGGAAGAGGAGGCTGAAGCCGGATCTCCCAGGGCCTGCAGACCAGGGTCAGGAGCTGGAATTAAATTCAAATGGAGGTTGAACCCCTTGATTTTGAACAGCAAATATGCTTCCTGGCTGCTCCGTGGAGACCAGAATGTCTGGAGGTGGGGCCAAAGAAGGGAGCCTGGTCAGGTTAGTGGCTGGGTTGAGGTGAGAAGCAGTGCAGGGGTGGTCTGGGAGGGGAGGTAGCGGGGTAGTGAAGGATGCTTTAGAAGGAGAAGGGACAGGACTCACTGATGGAGTAGATGCGGAGTGAGGCTGTATGCACTGTTGGGAGGGGAAGAAAATCAGGTGTGTTGGAGTCTGCTTATTTCAACAATTGTGGAATGGTCCTTGACATTCTTAACATTTCTTTTCCTGTTCTGTAATTATTAAAGCATCCTATTACGCAAACAAAAACAAATCACAAAAAGATAGTGCTTTATATAGAAACTGAGAGATGTTATAAAACTCCTGTTTTTATTTTTTTAAAGGCTTTTTCCTTTCTAAACTCATCTTTTAAAAGTTCAACATTGACCTACTTCGATATTATTTTGTTCCTCTTTTTTGCTCTCTCCATGTCACATTGTTCTAAGATCCGCGTTGTGGGCTCAGAGACCACCATGGTGTTCTTCCCGGAGGTTGGCTTTCCTCCATGCAGCCACCTTCTCTTGCTCCAGTTACGACTTGTTGTATTACTTTGCTGTATTAGGAGCCATGACATTAATCTACTTGCAGATGAACTGCATGACCCGAAAGATATTTCATCTACCCATCTCCTCTCCCATGTCTCTAGATCAGTGGATTTAGCCATTAGTTTAAGTATCTCTTAATTGGAGTGATGTGTAAGATAAGGATTTGTTGCTAGAGAGATCAGGTTCTCTGGAAAGACTAAATAACCTGATTAGGTTTATTTGAAAATCCTGTTCATCTCACTTTAAGTGTAAGATGTAACAGATAATACGCAACAAAATTTAAATAGTCCTAGAAAATAAGATCTTTTCATGTAAAGGAAATGGCAGGAGGTTTACTGAGTGTGTATTCACACTCTGCCAGTAACTGTGGTACAAGGTAAGCAGGTTATGTTAGCTTTCCGAGCTTAGCTTGTTTTGTAAAATGGGACCAATAACGCCTACGTAACAGAGTTGTGAAGACCAGCTGCGTACAGATTCACTGAATTATGCCTCTTATTACGTAAAGTGTACCGATTCACAAAACAAGGGCTCTTATGATGGAGCCCAAATCTAAAGGGACAGGCAGGGAACATTGCTTATTTTCAGTGGATCATGGCGGTGAATTTGACACGTGCTTCTATAGTGAAATCACTGGCACACTACTAATGATACGCTAATATGATTTGTGAATGTTAATTCTCAAGTGAGTCGGAAACTGTGGGCTCCTGCTTCAAATTCACCAGCCTTGAAGTTCTGGAGTGAGCAAGCCTGTATCATTAAAAGAATATTATTTGGTATCTGCCTTCTCCTTTAATCTGGTGAGTAGGCAGTTCTAATAGAGAGGGCTCTCTGAATGTGTTTTTTATCTCATTAGGATTTACTGTGCGAGGAGAGTTGCAAAATAATTTTATTTTTTCGACTAGTTAATTCTTAAAACACTGTGTAGGATGATCATTGGTATTTGAGGGGAAGTGCAGAAGAACTACTTATTTGCAAATATACAGAGGAGGCCAGATGGATGTTTTGTTTTGTTTTTATTCTTATTTCTACACTTCTTCATAGAGTTCCACCGGTGACAATTACATTAATTACAGAGTAGATGGCCTTTTGTTCTCAGTGGAAGGGCTGTTCTATTTTGGCTGAATAGGAAAGGAATTTGGTAATTGAAGTGGGAAGCTAAATTTGGTTTTTAAAGCTTTATTTTCAAGATTAAGAAGTTAACCTTTTAATGCTGACATTATGGAAAAGAGGGGGAAAAGGCATACAAACTTTTTTTAGGGTAGTTTGGAGAAGACACATTTCTTTGTGTCCTAAATCAACTTCCCTACCTACTTAGAAACACTTGGCAGTCTTTTGAGTGAGAGCCTGAACTAAGATCCTGACCTTGTTTTGGCTTACTTGACTTCCTACCATCAATGTTTTTAATGTTCAATGTTGTTTAATGTTTATTTTTGAGAGACAGAGACAGAGTGTGAGTGGGGGAGGGGCAGAGAGAGAGAGGGAGACACAGAATCCGAAGCAGGCTCCAGGCTCTGAGCTGTCAGCACAGAGCCCGACATGTGGCTTGAACCCACGGACCATGAGATCACAGCCTGACCTGAGCTGCAGTCGGACGCCTAACCAAGGACCATACCCACGTGTCTTCAGTGGTTCCCCCCTTATCCTGCATCTTCTGTGCCTAAACCTGAACTTGGTCCTGCCATCCCTTGTTCTGTCTGTAGACTATAGGACCTCGGGGACCTCGGGAGCAATTGGAAAAGAAAGATCCCTGGAGAAGATCCTGAGCAAGAGTGAAAGGAAATAATGGAAAAGCCTCCTCCCCCCCGCCCACTTCAGACTTTGGGGCGGGCCTGCTGAAAGAAACTGTTTTGTTGGGAGAGAAAAAGGAAAAGAAAGTATAAGGCATGGTTAGATTTTTAGCCAAGATTTAAGGGTGGGGTGGGGGAGGGCGTCAAAACAAAATGTTAGCCCATCCCCCACAACTGTAATTTCTTCCCTCTTCCAAAAACTTGCCGAAGTTCATCGCCACCCATAGTAAATAAGGGGAGCTTAACTGTGTGATGTCCAGAACCAGACACCCCGCTTCAGGCCATGCAGGGCCAAAGTAGCAGCCTCACAGCAGGTGCACCGTGACTGGCTGCTGGGTCTCAGAAGCACGTCTGTGTCTTTCCAGAGGATGTCACCTCGAGTTTCACGTGGCCTTTCAACATACTTTTATTCATAGCACTGTCTTTTGACTTATGATTTGAGTCTCTTTCTTGAATTTACATGTTGAAAACTCGTATCACAAAGATATAAAGGTTATAGTAATGCCACTCTGGGGCTCATCCCCACAATTCTTTTTTCTTCATGTGTGTTTATTTTTGAGAGAAAAAGAGAGACAGAGCATGAGTGGGGGAGGGGCAGAGAGAAAGAGAGACACAGAATCCAAAGCAGGCTCCAGGGCTCCGATGTGGGTCTCGAATCCATGAACCATGAGATCATGACCTGAGCCGAAGTCAGATGCCTAACCGACTGAGCCACCTCACAATTATTCCTAATATAATTTTTCCCCCTAATAGATAAAGCAACTCAAAAACATCTACATTGAGTGAATTCACTGTTGGTAAATGTATGACTTAATTTGATGCAGAAAATAGCGAATGAGCCTATAAAAATTCCTATTTTGTTTTACATTAACTAAAAATAAAAATATCAGTGATACATCTTTAGTGGTCGTATAGCCATTAAAACTAGTTTCCATTCTGTATCTCTTGCTCTTCAGAAACTTCTCCATTTCAGTGCTTTTACAATCATTTTTCTTTGGTGTATAAAGGGGCTCTTTTTACTTTGCATAAAGGGATGTTGCTGCTTTCTAAAGAAACATTTGAAATACTATTCTTTTGCATATTTGTACTTTCCATTTTAATGTCACTAAAGTGCTTTAGTTTTCTCAGAAGAAAGACATCATCTGAAATACCCATTTCCTTTAAAAAGATTAAATTGCTAACATTGATTTTTTTTTTTTTTGAGATAATGCTTTCTGTAGACCCGTGTTCAGGGAAGCTCAGAGATTATATTGAGTTATTTGGCCCTAAAAGCCTTGAGTTATAAAAAGAACGAATAGAATCAGTAATATTTATGCATAGCACATTAGCAGAGATGGCCGGCTGGAACTGGAAATCGTATTAAGTATTTTATGCCATCGATCAGATAAGTGACATTACAGGCAGTCCTCAACTCCCAGTGACCCGACAGCAGCAGGCTGCTGACATCTGCAGTGTTAGGCCCACAATGCGCACCTGTGTCATCACCTACAGCTTGTCCACGCAGGCCACCGCACAGGTTAACTTCTTTCAATCCACCTGCTGCTCGGAGGGGCCCTCCTTTGCTCCCCAGTCTGGCTCTATCAACTGATCCCCTTCTCCCTCCCGAGGAATCTCATCAACTCCTAAATGGCAAGGGTTTTTGTTTTTGTCTTTGTTCCCAAATAAGGGATGGAGTGGAGGCAGGAGAGGTGTCTCCAGAGAAAAGCAGAGGCAGCTTAGAAAAGGAGGCGAGTACAGAAGATACTAGCAAACTCCATTTTAGACTTCAGGGTCTGTTGCGGATTGTAGCAGCCCTACACAGTGTGTGGGTGAATCGGTTTCACTGTATTCCGATTCTGTGTTATTGACAAAAAATAGACAGGGGGCCCTTGGCCTACCACCCATAATTTGCCAAACTCTGTATACTCCAAAGTAACACATCCCTGGGGAACTGACTCTGAGCTATTACAGAAGAGAAGCCCTTAAAATATTTTGGCAGTAAACATAATTTCATATATAACATAGTTCCACAGAGGGACTGAGCTTAACACTCATTTTGATGTTAAAAGTTGGCATCAGGGGGCGCCTGGCTGGCTCAGTCCATAGAGCACGTGACTCTCAGTCTTGGGTTCCTGAGTTCATGGCACCAAATATATTTTGAGTCTCACATGTTCATTTCCTTTTTTTTTAATATTAGTTATTTTTGAGAGAGAGCAAAAGCAGGGAAGGGGCAGAGAAAGGGGGAGACACAGAATCCAAGCAGGTTCTGGGCTTCCAAACTGTCAGCACAGAGCCCGATGTGGGGCCCAAACCCACAAACCTGAGGTGAAGTCGGACGCTTAGCCAACTGAGCCAGCCAGGCGCCCCTCATATGTTCATTTCTTAAAAATTGCTGGTGAAGAAAAACGAAGTGGTGGACCATCAGCCTCTGTTATTAAGCAAAACCCAGCACTCATGAGTAAGCAGAGAGGGGCCGGGAGTTATCATCTCACAGACGCCCTGTGGGAAGTGGAGCTACGGCCAGCCTAGTTCCCTGCGCCCAGCGTCCGGTTGCCTGGCCCTGGAGGTGTCTGGGGGCTGGGGAGAAGGGCTGTGGTTTCAGACGTGTGTTAGGCAGTCAACTGCCTAAAGGAAAAGCATTATTCTATTATAAGGATTCTGATGATCAGTTATATGTAGGAGTTGGATAAACCTGTAATAGAAATCCAAATACCTATGGTTTGGAATTAGCCTTTATACCGTTGCATGTAAACTCTCTCTGACAGGTTGCTCCTGCCGAAGGACTGGTCTCTATATTAAAGAAGAGGAATGACAGTGTAGGAGACCGTCCCGCCCAGATGCAGCAGAAACCATCGAAACGAAGAGTGAGGTTCCAGGAAATAGACGATGGCTTAGATCAAGGTAAAGCACCCAGGGCCCCCTCGCGCTGAGCTGGCTCTCAGTGCCACCTGGGATTGGGTCATCCGTGGTATCGTGTTTGGTAGTAGGGTTTGTAAAAGGACACGTGTACTTGATGGCTTTATATTCTGTAAAGAAACACATGGAATCAAATGATCATCAGCTCTTTTCTCATTCCTGAGCATTTTGTTCAAATAAATGAGCAAATTATAAAATTCAACACATGACCTTCCTGTCCCACAGACAGTGTGTTCGGAGCTCAATACAATTTCCTGTTTTATACTTTTTTTTCTTAATTATTTTTTAATGTTCATTTATTGATTTTTGAGAGAGAGAGAATGCACGAGCTGGGGAGGTGCAGAGAGAGAGAGAGGGAAACCAAGAATCCCAATCAGGCTCCACACTGTCGGCACAGAGCCCAACACGGAGCTCAAACTCATGAACTGTGAGATCATGACCTGAGCCAAAATCAAGAGTCAGATGCTTAACAGACTGAGTCCCCCAGGGGCCCCAATACTTTTTTTTTTTTTAAGTGAGCCTGCTATTGTCGTTTTTTCAGTGGCAGTTAATACTCTTTCTTTGTAGGTCTGAGAAATATTTACCACTTACAAGTATATTCTCTGGAGATTTCTTCCTGATTCTGTGGAAGAAAGTGCCTCTGGAGCGGTCCATTCACACTGCTGCTGCTGTTTGCTTTCCCTCCTGGGCTTGTGTTTAAGGTAGTTGCTAGGTTTACGTAAGGCCTAGGTGAATATGCATGGAAGGAAACGTAGCCAAGAACCCGTCCACATGCTTCTCAAGTTTATAGAACACCTGCATTGTTACGAATAACAGTGTCAGCACGTACAGACGCCTTCTAAGTATGACATCAAGGAATAACAGTGGAGGTTTCTAGAGTTTTATCATAGAAAGCTTCTGATTTACCATTATAAAGGAGCCTCAGAAATCATCTGCTCTCATCCCTCATTTCACCTCTGCACCTTGCTTGTAATCACCCCGGGCTTCGCTGGATCGAGCGCTCCGCTCTCCGCATGAATGACACTGAATCTGCTTAATGGGAGGAGCTCTGGACTTGCAGATGACATTCGTCCACACTGAGTGGCCATCTCCTCTCTAACCAGATCACTCCGCTGGTGCCTTGCAGCCCCCAGGGGGGCTGTGCCGCTGTAAACCATTTCAACATGTGTTGATAAAACAAAATGTTTGTTTTAAAATACACTGCATTTAAGTGTTTATATATAAATATATGATCATGAAGGAAAACATGGAAAAGTACCTGCCTCAGATTGTTAACATAGATGAGGGGGTGGGAGGGCATGATGCCAAAAAACAGAAAAGATGGTGAAAAAAAGTGAACTGACCAAACAAAAAACCCCCAAGAGATACATTGATGATATTATAGTTATTCATGTATCTAAAAATAGACTTGCATATATAAAGTATTAAACCTGTTAACCATTAAAATTGATTAAACTATAAATTTATAAATCACAGAACAATATAATTATATATATTGTTTATATAGGGTGCCTGGGTAGCTCAGTCAGTTAAGTGACTCTTGGTTTAGGCTCAGCTCATGATCACGGTTTGTGAGTCTGAGCCGTCCTTTGGGCTCTGTGCTAATAGTGCAGAGCCTACTTGAGATTATCTCTCTTCCCTCTCTGCTCCTCCTTGCTCGCTCCCTCTCTGTCTCTCTCAAAAATAAATAAACTTTAAAAACTAATAATCCTATTTATATAAAAATTCTGAAGTCTGTGTCTTTGATCTGAAAAGAGACACACCAGATTCAAGTGTTTGCCTCTTGGTAGGAAGGGAATATACCTGAATAGAAGGAAAATATTAGATATTTTTGGGTTTGAATTTTACAGGAAGAATATCTTCAGGTATTACTGTAAAGTCCTCCAAATGAAGTATTTAGTTTATATGAAGCTTTATAAAATTTGGGGGTTTTTTCATCATAAAAATAATGAAGCTAATCATGAAAAAACTCATACACTAATGAAGTAAAACAGTATCCAGTCTTCCAACCTTCCCTTGAGGGTTTCTCCCAAGTATTGATTGAAGTTTCTTGCCATCTTTGCAAGACACATCCTGTATATATGCGTGCACACGTGCATACACACTGAGACACATTTTGTTCTAACACAGATGGGTTTATTATATATTGTTATGTCACTTTTTAATTTAACCATCAATTGTGGATATCTTCCTATGAGAGAACATATTAAATTTGCTTCATTCTTGGAAACAGTTGCATAGTATTTGATTATATGAATGTCCCCTGGTTATTTAACTGGAATAACTGAGTTATTCTCAACTTTTTGTTGTAACAGACTTTGCCATAGTGAACATGCCTGTAAAAATGCTAGTGTGTGTGGCACCAATCTGTGGGCTGATTCCTAGAAATGAATTTGTTGGGCTGAGTGATAGGATCCAGCTGGCCTGAGGCAGTCCTGGTTTACACCTCTGCTCCTAGTTTCTTCCCCCAATTCTCTCTCGCTCTCAAACATGTCCTGTCAGGAGGATAAATTGATTTAAAATTTTAATAGATACTGCCAAATTACCTTCCAAGAAGGTTCTGGTACATCCTCATCATGCTGATCATACAACTTTTTAGTCTTTTTCCAAAATTGAAAATTTTTTTCTTTAATCATGAATGATCATTAAGACTTTCAACCAAAGAATAGTTATTTTCTTTAATAGAGAGACTGGTATGGACATTTTCATTAAAAACCAACCTGCCAGTTAGTTAAAAAAAAATTTTTTTTTCTAACGTTTATTCATTTTTTGAAACAGAGACAGAATTGTCAGCGCAGAGCCCAATGAGGGACTTGAACTCATAAACCATAAGATCATGACCTGAGCCAAAGTCGGATGTTCAACTGACTGAGCCACCCAGGCATGCTCCCTCCTCCCCCATCGACCTGCCAGTTATTAAGCAAAGTAAAAAGAAAAACTGTTTGTGGAACATTGCATTGACCTTGCTTTTAAGGTGGGCTTGTGACGTGAACTCCAAAGACAGTGTGACACTGAGGTTGTATATTGTCCCCTGGGACAATGCAGTGATCACTTGGAGAAGTCCTGCCCTTCTTTTCTGTTTGAATAGAAGTGATCGTATTCGTGGTATCAATGAGCTAGCTTTCATCTTAGCGCTGACAGGCTCCACACGCGTGTGGCTTTGCGGTGACTGCCAGGTAGGTCCTGTGGAGTAGTCAGGGGCACTGGCTTCCTGGGTGACCCCGCCTGTAGAGGGCCAGTATTAACCAGAAGCATCTGGAGAAGACCACAGATGCTAGGATTTCCATGCCGAGTCCGTTTAACCTTCCGCTCTACTCACGTTTGCAGACGAAGTCGGAGGCGGCTCCTGCATTTTACTGGTCTTGCTGTGCATAGCAACGGTCTTCCTCAGCATCGGAGGGACGGCCTTGTACTGCACTTTTGGTGACATGGAGTCGCCCGTCTGTACGGACTTTGCGGACAACATGGACTTCTACTATACCAAGCTCTGGCAGGGAATGGCAGAACTTAAACACTGGATCTACCTCTCCTAGCAGCACTCCGGGGGCACGGGCGGGGAGAATCCAAGAGCGAACCTTTCTAAGCAGCTTTTATTTTAGGAGTTCTGTAACAGGTGTCCCCTTCCCCCGATGAGGAACCCCCACATCGGCAATGGCAGCTTTGAATGGCCATGCAGAGGACCTCTCAGACTCGTCCACCTTGTGAGCCGATGTCGGTCTGAGCATCATGGATGGAAGGAATGACCTTTGGAGAGCATGTCCCTCCTTCCTGCCACTTCCTAGCGTGCTGAACTACACGGAGCAGAATTAGAAGGGCCGTGTTGGAGCCCCGCCATTTTTAGCTGCCTTGTTCAAGCTAATGGTTATAACCAAGGACACTTTTGGTTTCCATTCATTGGTCCAAAGACATTGCTTCCAGCCATCACGCAATAAGTTTGTGTATAATCAAGAGGAGTTACCTTACGGCTTCATTGTCTCTTTTGAGTTAACCTTGGGTGCTGTGTAATCTAGCTTCATGCGTTAAAGCCACATTCCATTCTCCGTTTGTGAAATGATTGTGTGTGCGTGTGTGTGTGTGTGTTTCAGACAGTTATCACAAGCAAATACCCAGCACAGAATCACACAGATTATCTTTACTTTAACCTGACAGTAGGCGTAGATTCAAGGCTTCTCTGTGGAACAGATGAATCATAGAAACTTTGGCCCCAAAATTAGAAACCATGATGGATCTGTGACAGTTAATTTGATTAAGTGGCCAGAAATTAATCACAGTTCTGGAGGTAAAGAGTTAAAACTACAGAGCTCCCGCTGAGTCTCAGGCGCCCAGCTCTACCCTGGGTTCGCTGGTCCCTGATGTAGGACGATACTGGACTCCAGTCCCAGGAGGTGAGGCCTGCCACTATGTTCTGAAGATCTAAGAAGCAGAATACAAAGATAAAGAAGACATTAATTTCTGCTCTAGATGCTTCAATTCTGGTCATAGATAGAATAACACTTTGGCAAATGAAATTAAATCATGATCTATAATTCAGTATTAACAAACCCTGCATTCAGATCTTTGAATGTGCATTCATACCATGGGCTTGATTTAGACCCTGTTAAAGGGGCCAGTAAGCGAAAATTCAATCAATCCTATCTTAACTAAGTGTCTGATTTTTCAGTCTGTCAGTTAGGTAGCATTTCCTTTTGTAAGGTACAGAGGTCTAACATTTAGAAAGTCTTGCTTTGGCTTTTTATATCCTAGGCAGCATTTGAATAGAAACAAAACACATGAATTATAGTTTTTTAGCAAGTGATCATTATTTCTTGTGTTTTTTTTGTTAGGATCATTTGAAAGAAAAAGGGAGAAATTACTTCCTAGTTGTTACTGGCTGGTACAGTACCTCCCTTTGTATTTCTGCTTATTTATTTAGATGATATGAATTTTAAAGGGCTTTTTATATGAGTTGGAAGTGTGTTGAGCATGCATTCAGTTCTCCCAGTACTAGATATTTAATTGCTGTGTACGTAGTGTTTTGATTTTCTATACTTTCAGTTCAGTGTATTTTTAGGCCTGTTGATTTTTAAATTGATGTTTTATTTTCATTTAATAATCCCATTTGACTTGTCTCTCTCATGTCGCCATGAACTGTAATATTTTCAAGGATTATAGATCAAAGATATTTATTTAGAACTGTACATGATACTGAAATTTAGATTCGTTATACCTAAGGCTGATTTTATTAGAAGATTATTTTAATGTTCTATTATAAATTTTAAGAATTTGTATTCAGATTGTATGTAAAATCTGCAACATGTTGACGGTACTATCTTATGTCATTCTATAAGAGACATTCACAAAGTCTACTGTGAGGGGTACCCCCGTCATAGACCTCTTCTCTTTAACCCTCATGATTTCTACTTACAGGAATTCAGTGATGGTGATTTCTGCCAGTTTTATGTCAAGATAAGTCAGAATTTCCCTCCTGTTCACCTCTCTTAGGTCACTATCGAATACCTAAATAATCCGTAGTGTCATATTTGCTTAAAGGCCACCAGGGCCACTGCTTCTCACACGGAGGGTCTCACACAGATCTCACACGGAGGTGAAAGACGGAGACAATACCCAGTTCTAGAAAAACCACGTGTGTCCTCACCGCTTCTCGGCGGGGAAGTGAGCACAGGAGCATACTGAGATCTTGACTTAAAATAAGCATGGAATCTCAACTAGAAAAATTAGGGCAACTTTAAAAAATGTAACAGTCATTTATTGCATGAATTGGAGTAATTCCACCTGGTGACGAAAAATCTTGTTATCTCACGCGTAAAAAAAAATCATTCCAGTTTTACTAGAATGTGATTTTTTTTCTGTCATTGGAAAGTATTGACAACCATTGGTAACTAATCTTCCTTAAAGACTGTGTTTGAGGGTAACAGATCAAGCTTGTAATTTAGAATTACACCAACAGAGTGTCTCAGAGAGTTTATTTGAACCCTGGGGTGCTGAGAAAAACAGCTTTAATGTGACAATAAAATGCTTTGAGAAATTGGTCTATGCCCCCGATGGATGGCTGCCTTTTTGGGGAAGTCTCCGGGGTCCCTATGGAAAAGCTCTTCTGATTCTAAAACACCTCCCCTATCTGCCTGACACAGGAATTCTCTCTCTGCCTCAGCCCCTCTCCCTACTCATACTCTCTCTCCTAGAAAACAGAATTAAATTTGGGGCACCTGGGTGGCTCAGTAGGTTGAGTGTCCAACTTGGGATTGGGCCTTGACCTTGCAGTTCCTGAGTTCGAGCCCTATAGCCTGGAGCCTGCTTCAGATTCTGTTGCCCTTTCTCTCTGCCCCTCCCCCACTCACACGTGCTCTCTCGCTCTTCCTCTCAAAAATAAACATTAAAAATTTTTAATAAAAAATAAAACTTTTTTATAAAATGACATAATTGCTTATAAAGCAGGGGAGGAGCAGAGAGAGAGGGAGACACAGAATCCGAAGCAGGCTCCAGATTCAGCTGTCAGCACAGAGCCTGATGCGGGGCTTGAACCCACAAATTGCAAGATCATGACCTGAGCCAAAGTCGGATGCTCAACTGACTGAGCCAGCCAGGTGCCCCAAAAGACAGGTAAGTTTGACTTCATGAAAACTTCAAAATTTTGTACATCAAAGGAAATTATCAAGAAAAGGAAAAGTCAACCCATAGAATGGGTAAAAATACTTGCAAATCAAACATCTGCCAAAGGTCTAACATCCAGAATATATGCAGAACTTCCACCACTCAGCAAAAACAAGCCAATGAAAAAATGGGCATTATTTATTTTTCAGAGAGAGAAAACACATTTTTCTAAAGAGGATATACAAATGGCCAATAAATATGTGAAAAGATGCTTGGTATCATTAATCATTAGGAAAATGCAAATCGAAACTCCCAATAAGGTAAATGAAATAATACACACTACAACATGAGTGAAGCTTGACGGCTCCTTGTGTGAAATGGGCCAGACACGAGCAGATATTGTGTGATTCCATCTGTATGAAATACGGATGGTAGGCAAATTCAGAGACAGAAAGTAGAACAGTAGCTACCAAAGTCAAGGGAATTGGGAAACAGAGTTACTGCCTACTTGTTAGCGTTTGTTTGGGTTGCTGAAAACGTTTTGAAAATAGTGGTGGTGGTGACGGTTGTACAACATTGTGAATGCATTCAATGTCACTGAATTGTACACTTAAAGATGGTTAAAAAAAAAGCAAATATTAAGTTTCATGAGAAGGCTGACACTAGTTCTGGTGAGGATGTGGAAACACCAAATTCTCATACGCAACTAGTGGGAATATGAAATAGTAACAACCACTTTGGAAAACAACTTGGCAGTTTCTTAGAAAGTTAAGTACACATCTCCTGCATGACCCAGCAATTCCACACCTAGGGTCTTGCTTAAGAGAGATGACAATGTGTCCACACCAAAACATTTACATAAGTGTTCATGGCAGCTTTATCTATGATACCCCAGAAATGAAAACACCCTAGTTCCCACCGCTACATAGAATACTATCAATAAGAAACACAAACATGTGAGTTCACAAGTGATATGGATTCATCTCAAAGTCATTATTCTGAGTTGAAAGAAGCCAGCAACAGAGGAGTGCCTATAGTCTGTTTCCATTTATGTAAAATTTTAGAAAATGCAAACTAATCCACAGAGACAGAAACAGATCATTGAGTCCTTGAGGGGCAAAGGTTGGCAATTGTGTTACATATCTTGATTGTGGTCATGATCTCACAGGTATAAAAATCTTTCAAAATGCATTCGGTTCGGGGCGCCTGGGTGGCTCAGTCGGTTAAGCATCCAACTTCAGCTCAGGTCATGATCTCACAGTTCGTGGGTTCAAGCCCGCGTCGGGCTTAGTGCTGACAGCTCAGCAGTGCTTGCACTCTCTCTCTGAAAAATAAACATTAAAAAACTTTTTTTTAAATGCATTCGGTTATACAACTTCTTTTCTAAATTTTTTTTCCAATTGCTTTTTGAGATAGACAGAGCATGAGCAGGGGAGGGGCAGAAAGGAAGAGAGACACAGAATCTGAAGCAGGCTCCAGGTTCTGAGCTGTCAGCATAGAGCCTGACGTGGGACTCAAACTCACGAACCATGAGATCATGACCTGAGCTGAAGTTGGACACTTCATTGACTGAGCCACTCAGGCGCCCCTGGTTATACAACTTTATAGATACAGTTATGTGCATAGATTATATCTCAATACAGTTGTGGGGGTTTTAATTCGGTTTGTGGCTTCATGGCATCTCAAGGTGTTATGAGAGGCCAAGGAATCCGTACTGCCTCTCTGAATACCTTATTCCCTTCCACTGATGTTGTTTCATTAGGCTACGCAAAGAGGACAGCTTCCAAGAACCACTCCTCATTTGTACAAGACCCATGTGGTCACTTATAAAGTATTGCAATAAGGTCACTAGCTCAAAATGTCCAGACTTCACTCCCAATTCTATTCAGAGCTTTTAGATCCCTCTGGTTCCATCTGAAATATTGAGATGCTGAGTTAAAACTATGCTTTTTATTTTTTCCTATTCAATACAGCGGTCCAAGTTCCAAACCCAACCTAATTATATTCTGTAAGAACAACACGATCTTCCTTTCTCTGGCCAGAATGCATTGATCAAAAGTGAGGTTTTGTGATTTTAGTGCTTTTCTTAATTGCCTTGGATCAAGGGTCAGGAAGGCGATACATGCTCAGGGAGCAGCGGAGCCTCACATCATTCACTGGAATAACCACAGGCCTTGACTCTTCTTTTCTAAATACAAGACTGGGGTTGGACAGATCCATACAGACTAAACAAAGAAGAAACATAGCCTCACCTAAGCTTCTGGTGTGGATAGGATCCTGGTCCAAAAGTGACTGCACATGTAGGCAATCTGCTTTTTTTTTTCTCCCATTTCATTTTTTTGTGATTGGCAAAACTAAATTGTTGGGATGGGAATCATAGTTTGGTCAACACTGGAGAAGAGAGTCAGGATACAGGTTAGTCTGGTGGTACATAAGGGCCAAAGAAGGGAGGTGGCCCCAGAGTTGAAGTCTCCTTGATGAATGAGATGACATTAACTGGATGTGTTGGCCGGCTGTGGGGACTTCAGTTTCCTCATCTATATAATTTCTAAAACAGCATCAAAACACTCTGATTCTGTGGCTACCCAAACATTTTCTTTCCCATCATTGAGAAATGACTGTAGCTGTTGGGTTGCAATGGTTGGATTAGGTTGGATGAGGGTCCTTTGAAGCTGTTCATGGAAGTAAGAGTAGAATATACTGGTTCATCCATAGACTGGGAAGCTCTCACAGTGCCCAATGCCCCCTTCTGGTGGAGAGACGGCCACACGTGCTCTGGGGCAATATTCTTTGTTACAAGGTGACCTGGGACGGGGTCTATTCCCTAGAAATCAAGAGAAATCACAAGGGGTGCCTGGATGGCTCAGTTGGTCAAATGTCCAACTTCAGGTCATGATCTTGAGCCCCGTGTCGGGTTCTGTGCTGACAGTTCAGAGCCTGGAGCCTGCTTCAGATTCTGTGTCCTCCTCTCTCTTTGCCCCTCCCCCATTCATGCTGTGTGTGTGTGTGTGTGTGTGTGTGTGTGTGTGTGTCAAAAATAAATAAACATTTAAAAAACCAACCAGTCACACAACAGATCTTATACGTAAGCATTACCTGGCAGTGTAAAATCACAGTGTAAGCACTGACCAATTTGCTCTGTTGTGTCAGAAATAAAGCTGGGATCAAAGCAGCTTCAGTGACTCCTTTAAGGTCAAGATCAACAGAGCTAATGAAAGATTTTTCTACTTTTTTTTTGTTGTTGTTGTTGTTAGAGAGAGAGGATGCAAGTGAACGAGGGGCAGAGAGAGAGAGAATCCCAGGAGGGGCAGAGGGAGAAGGAGGGGGTGTGGGTAGAGAGAGAGAAAGAGGGAGAAGCAGGTTCACCCGACAGGGGGCTTGTGTTCACCAGGTGTTTGGGACTCAAACTCTCAAACCGTGAGATCATGACCTGAGCCGAAGTCAGATGCTTAATGAGTGAGCCACCAGGCGCCTGAAAGATTTTCTACTTCCAAACAAGAAGTTGAAAATATCTACAGGGTATTTCTCCCAGGATTGCCATGCATCCTCCTCCTTTGCTCCTTTGTTATCTACAACTTTGTACCCTGGATCACTGTGACTCTGTACCTTACATCCGGAGAAGAAAGCAAGTGTAGTCACTCTGTTTCTGCAAGGCCCAGGCACTAGGGCAGCCCATGTAGCACCATCCTATGCTTGTGTGAGGGATGCTGGGCGGGCCCCAGGAGGAGCACTTCCCTGGCAGACCCCATGCCCACACTTGGTGCCTATGGATGCCACATAAAATACAGCATGTCCACTTATGCACGAGACCTGCTGAAAAAGTATTTGTTGTTGACCTGAAATTGCAGTTTAATGGGACATCTTAACCTTTTCCTCGCCAGATCTGGCAGTCCTGGCAGTGCCACAGTGTGATACCAAAGCTGAGGACCAGAAGGAGAGGCACATCAGGGCAAGAGAAGCAGAGGAGGTTGGACCCAAGGAGCCCTGGGGAGCAGCTCTCAGCTGCCCTTTCTGGATTTCCTTAACCAACTGAGCCACCCAGGTGCCCCGTGCCCTTTCTGGATTTCCTAAGCACCTGCCACGTCTTAGCAGTAAACAGAAGACACACATCAGCACAGCTGTGTGATCAGTCCATCTGCAAAGGGGCAGCAAGTGGCCAGAACTCATTGGCGCTTGTGATACTCAAAATCCTGAGTCTGCAGAATTTTAACCGTTTTTAATATCTCACAAATGTGAGACTTTAAGCAGAGCCTAGGCTGTAACGCAAAAAAATAAATAAATAAATAAAATAAAAATTAATGGAGTCTTTCCACCCAAAGTGACAAGTCTTCCAAGTATGTTTTTGTGTGCCCTCTGTCTGTAAGTGTACATTGCACTCTGTGACCCACACTTGCGGAATTGTGTTTTACGCCTGCTTTCCGGAGGGCACCAGTGAGTAACACAAATATGAGATACGGCCTATGACATCCATTTTGGGTTAGCTCCTGGGTCAGCTTGTTTTTATTTTAGCCTTGTTCCCGATATAAGACTGCTGGCTGTCACCAGCAGCAACTGAATTATTCATTTCCTACCCTCGTGAAAAAAAAGACGCCATTTTAATTTGCTGCATTTCCACCCCTCACGTTTTGACGCCCTGCTTTGCACCAATGACTGTTAGCTCCTCCGCCTTTTTGTTTTCATCTGATGAGACCAGCGTCTCATGATGAGAGGTTCAGTCTTCTCTGTCTGACCTTCTCTCTAGGACAGCAAACCCCATTTTCTGCTAAAAATGATTATTCATAAATAAAAGTACATTAGTACTGGCTCTGGCCCAAATCCCTCTGGTTTCTTCCTTTCTATGCAGGATGATACATTGGCAAAGGGGCAGAAAGAGCAGGGTTGGGGAGCGGGCCAGGGCCTGCAGAGCCACAGCCTGCGTGCACAGATGCCAGGTTCTTGTGCGGAGCGAGCCTCCGTGTGTCCTGGGAAGTCCCTTCCCCAGCTCCGTGGCCACCGCAGACTTTCACAGGGACACAAGAAATGCCACATTCACCGACACGTCTGCAAAGCGTCCTGGATTTGTCAGAGGACAAGGCAAGTACGAATAGAGGGAAAAGCAGTAAAAGAGCATAGAATTGTAGAAATCATGCATATTGATGAGTGTGTAAAATGTCCCCCCACTTAGCTAGTTACTACTCAATCTAGCAAGGTATAAACGCTTAAAGGGTCAATTATTTAAGTAACAGTAGATACTAATCGAAAACACTGAAATGGTAAAAGTACAAAAATCACAAAATGCAGGCCTGAGAGAAGGCAAGGTCTGGGAGAGATGAGGGATACCTGTCAGCAAAAGCCTTCCTATGGACAGTGTTCATCCGGCCGCAGCCGGTGGGCCAGCACCTGTATCTCCCTGCCCCAGAGGCCAGACACAGTTCTCCTGGGGAACCTTTCACAGCAACCTTTCTGTGACCTCACGTGCTGCTAGTGTCTTAGCTACATCAGTACAAGGCAGTCGGCCACCGTCTTAGTTCTAGGGTGGCTAATGGCGTACAAACCCTTCCTCCTCCTTTGCTCCCGAACTATTCTAGGTCCCATCTGTAACGGTATTGCTTTCTCCCTACATTATTTTCAGTAGAATTTTTTTCTTTTTTAGTTCTCCCATGAAATACTACAGTAAAAAATGAAAAGAAAATTTTTCTTTTTCCAGAAAGGACAGATCAGAAGATTTCGAAGATCTTAACAAGAGAGAAAAACCAGTTTTCAATTCCTGGATGCTTAACCCAGGTGCCCCTTGATGTGCCATTTTAATGCGTGCTATCTTTCCTGCGGTCACTGGGTCACCTCCGGTGGCTGTGGCTACTTACTGGAGGCGAGCTGGGCCCTTGTCCTTGAACAGGTGCGGGTGTCTTAGAGTCAGCTGTCCATACATTAAAGAACCCTGGGAGGGCTGACACCGCGGCAGGTGCCCTCTGGAGTGGGGAGGGACTGGCACCCACACAGCTTCCAAGGTGGACCCTGCACTGGAGGGATGTGAGCCAGGGACAAGGGGCTTGGGATAGGCTGGGCACAGGCCCCAAGAATTCTCAGCCAGAGGCGCAGACGAACCTGGTTGCACAGGGAGAGCTCTCTGCCAATCAGAGCCAGACGCCCCTCTCATCTTCACCAATCAGGGCTTGCACCACCTCCCTCTGGCCAATCAGAGCCAAGCTTCCCACTCCTCTCCACCAATCAAGGCTGCGAACCAAGAAAGACCGCCTCTGCCTTCAAAGCCCACGTGGATTCACTTCATCCTGCGTCTTAGCCGGGAATTTCCGCGCGTAGAGCTGGACCTTCTGGTCTTTATTGCGTTTCCCGTTGTTCAGAGGAGAGAGGAAGAGAAGACCAAAGGGAAGGGAGGACGGGGCAATCTTTAGGGTTTAAATTCAAAAGAGTTGTTCTCTTTTGTTAAAGAACTCTAGGCGTGTCCGGAAACAAAGTGCAGGTAGAAGAGGCAGGTGGAAAACTCCTCTCCTTCCTGCAAGTGTGTCGCTTCGAGCACGGGCTCCCGAAAGCCCCGGGTTGTCCCGTTTGGCCTCCTCGGGACGCTGCACTCCTGTCCATATGTTCAGCTATCACATTCCCCTTGTTTTCTCGTTCCAGCAACTTTGGGCTGGTGCTGTTTGGGACTGTGTGGTTTGGCTGCAGTCCTATGTCTGCAGGAACTCTTGTCTTTTAGATTCCCCTTTGCTGTCATAAAGCTAGATGAATGGAGAGCCGTCCAGACAGCTGACCACTTCACTGGTCAGGGAGGGGCTCAAGCATTACAAGAATAAACTGAGAACATGCTGCTGAAACTCAGTTATTCATGGGACTCCTGACATTGCAGGTAAAGAAAGCGGTTTCTTATCCCACTCAGTGAGTGTAATTTATTTCCCCTTGAAACAGAAAGACCTAAGTAAAAAAAAAATCATGTGCCATCCCCCATTTGAAGGCCCCCAAGTCATCGCCAGTTAGTATTTTTGTGCAAATGAAATTTCATTTTGAGGGGGCTCGATGAGGACAAGGGGTCTACCCCATACAAGTTATAAACATAAAGAGAAATTTAATTTTTATTATAAGAAAATGTCCTACAGCTGCTCTGGCTTCCGGGACTTCTGTCTAGGAAGAGATCTGCATATGTGGAAAAGAATTAGGGGTCTAATGGATGGTCATCAAAAACCAATAGTGATGCTGTTAGTCTGTGTGCTAATGGTATGGTGCAGGCTGCATGAGTAAATATTTACTGGATAAAAGCAGGGTTGTAGGGTGGACACAGAGATGTGCTACCAGAATCCCGTTCAAGGAAAGATCTGTTGCATTTGGTGGGGTGCTGGCCGCAGTGACTCGGTGACCCAGCTCCAGCTTCAGCTGGGCAGTGATGACCCCTAGAGATAGTCCCTCAAGGTAGCTCTGAGTCCATTTCATAAATCAGCCCTGTGGCAAGCTCACGCCTTCCCCCAATAAAAGATTCCAAATATTAGGTGGGCCTTGACTGAGTGCTTGCTCTTCCACATTCTGGTTAGAGGCTTCGGGAATTGCCTCAGCCTCTGGGCGCTGCCTCTCTGAGACCCCAGCCCTACTCAACATGGCCCACATCCGGGGAAGGATCAAAGCCAGGGAGTGAATAGCTGGCCATCTCAGCCCAAATCAAAGCCTCCAGCTTCAGAGATCCCTGCAGGCTGACCAAGGCCCTCCTGGAGTCTTGCTGGAGACCCACTTCTCCTGCTCACTCCTGCTTTGGTCCCCTCCCTCCTCGAGTTGGTCGTAAGGACACTCCTTTATAACCATCGTGCACACTATCTAGTACTTCCGAGCCTGCCTCCCAGGGAACGTCCCTGCAAAGATGTTGTGCCAGTTTTCTGTTCCACACTCGTTCTATTCCCGTTTGCAGAGCCGCCTTCAGAATCTGGACAAAGATTTTGTTACATCTCCAGAGCTTTCTTTAAAAATTTAATGTTGATTTAATTTTGAGAGAGAGAGAGAGACAAAACAGGAGTGGGGGAGGGGCAGAGAGAGGGAGACAAGAATCCGAAGCAGGCTCCAGTCTCTGAGCTGTCAGCACAGAGTCCGATATGGGGCTCGAACCCACAAACCTCGAGATCATGACCTGAGCTGAAGTTAGATGCTTAATCGACTGAGCCACCCAGGTGCCCCCATCTCCAGAGCTTTCTACCAGTCAGTGCTGCCTGAAATGAAAGAGGCATCCCATGAAGATGAGATCTCCAAAGAGGAGATAGATAGATGTTCAGAGAAAAATGCTACTGGGAAGATGAGAGATAAGTAAGGAAGAATACTAAGGGTCCGGGGCACCTGCATGGCTCGGTCAGTTGAGCGTCTGACTCTTCATTTTGGCTCAGGTCATGATCTCATGGTCTAACTACATAAGACAGGGTTGGCCAAGGTTATGTTTAAAGGAGTAATCCATACAGTCATAGAATTGTAACTGCTAAATAAGTAGTTTGTTGGTAGCCTTTTAAAAATAATGCTTCCCCCCTCAAAAAAATAATAATGCTCCCTTCCTAAGTCTGGTAGCTACGAATATCATCATATCCGCCCTACTTAACCCAGGTAGTTTGAATATTGGCTGGAGAAGTCAAGGTGCACACACACAGGTTTACACCAACATATATTCACACATCAACATGGACTCCATACCTAAGGCATGAGGGGACTTTCTGGAGATAATAGAATAGCTGGATTTTTCTAGGGATAGTAACTGAGTACAAGGGAGACAAACAGCTACTGCAATGGCTTTCCCTCTTGTATTCACTCAATATTCATTTATTCATCCATTCAGACAATATTGATTGGCTTCCAACTACGTGGAAAGATGTGCTAATGGATTTGGGAAAAACAACCTTGTAAAAACCCACATCTCATAAGCTTTCAGTAAACGATGATGCCACAAAGCCTAGGCTCTGTCATCATGAGGACTGGGCTCAAGACCCACCTCCATCCTGTGTCAGCTATGTGACCTTGGGCAAGTCACTCACCCTCTCTAAGGCTCAGTTTCCTCACTTGTACAATGGGGACAATAATAAGACTGTATCTGTTGGCACCCCCAAGCGGTGGCTCAAGAAAGCTTTTGCCCATCCTCCATGACTGCCACCAGCATCCTCCAAAACCACCTTGAAGATGTATGAGATCTAAGTAAAATCAGCGCCTCAACTGCCACTTCCATCTCCCTCTTCCAATTAGATGGCAGCCTTGAAGACTCTCCTATATTGAAATCTTTGAGCTACCAATTTGCCTTCTACACTGACAACTAAATGAAGTAATGCATACAACATGCTATCTTGTGTCATTGGGCGATAAATGCCAGGTGCCCCATCCCCGTATTTCTACGTTTCCATTACTTGTCACATTTATTTTAAGTCGGAGAGATAATAGGCCATCATGTCAATATACCTTCACTTACATAACCATTTTCTATTCACTGGTGAGTTGGGCTTTCTACGTATTATAATTATTAATCATTAATTTGTTACATATTATTTTTAAACCGTTCTTTCTAATTTTTTTCTTAAATGTTTTATTTATTTTTGAGAGAGAAAGAGAGGGAGCGAGCAGGGGAGGATCACAGAGAGAGGAAGACACAGAATCTGAAGACAGGCTCCAGGCTCTGAGCTAGCTGTCAGCACAGAGCCTGATGCAGGGCTTGAACCCACGAACCATGTGATCATGACCTGAGCCGAAGCCAGATGCTCAACCAACTGAGTCACCCAAGTGCCCCTATATATTATTAATCATTATAACATTATAACAGTTATTATAACTAGGATGATTTAAATACATAATATGTTATAAAATTGTTAATTATTATAATAATACCACTGTAAACATCATACAGATCAATCTTTATTTTGAATCATTTCCTTAGTGGGACACCTGGGTGGCTCAGTCGGTTGAGTATCTGACTTCGGCTCGGGTCATGATCTCGCGGTTCCTGAGTTCAAATCCCACATTGGGCTCTCTGACAGCTTGGAGCCTGGTGCTTTCTTTGGATTCTGTGTCTCCCTCTCTCTGCTCATGCTCACTCTCTCTCAAAAATAAATAAACATTAAAGGAATGGAATCATTTCCTTAGGAATATATTATATTAAGATGTGTTCGATTACTGAATAAAGGGATGAAATTCTTTTAAGGCTTTTTGATATATTCTTCCAGGGACCGGAGCCTCTTCAATGAACGGAAGGTGCTCTAGTGATGTTTGCATGTGTCTGTATCAGTACCTGACAGCACTATGTTTCATTATCGCTTTTATTTTTGTCAGTAGATGTAAAATAGTGCAGTGAAATAATTTTAAATTTCACTTCAAAAAATTAATTACTGGGGAGGACGCAAACTTTCCCACATAGTGATTTTAAGTATCTCCACATGGTCTTCACGTGGTCAAACTCCACACACCTGAGTCAGTCAGACCCCACTGGGAGATTCCTTTTATCCTGAAGCCAAGGTCTCTCCCTTGAACTAAAATAGAAAGATGTGAAGATATGACTTCAGAACCGCTAGTGAGCACATCTTTGCCCAGGAAGAGCCTAGAATGAGGTCTGCCCACAGATGGACAGCAGGTTAACAGGTGGCAAAACAGAGAGATGCCCCTAATGCCATCTTTGGGACCGTGAATGACTTTTAAGACCACTTTTAGCCCTCCCCCCATACAAGCTAACAAACCTCTCCTCTTCCCCCCTCCCACCTCCATTTTCCTTAGGGAGCCTGGGTTGACTTAGGGTTACGCCTCTGGCAATTGAAAAGAGCTAACGCAACGTCTTACAGACGTCACCAGAGCCTCTTGCTGCATTTTTAGAGTCTGTGTAACCAGAAAAGAGAAACAGAAACAACATTTCAAGTTAGGCAGAGGGGAAACTTCTAGGCCTGTTTATCCAGGTTCAAGATAGTTTCTATTTAAAAAAAAAAAAACAGCTCACATCAGAGGAACTTCAGACTCTCTTTGCAAAGCTGTGGGTTGCTAGGATTTGACACCTCTGCCGGTTTCCATGACTACCCTCAGCAGCTCTGATAATACCTATGTAAAACTTGGAGGACTCGATGCTTTACCTTTATTTTGTGGTCAGATCATCACCAATTTTATTTTATTATTACTATTTTTTTATTTAAAAAATGTCTTGGGGGTGCCAGGGTGGCTCAGTTGGTTGAGCATCTGACTTTGGCTCAGGTCATGATCTCACAGTTTGTGAGTTCGAGCCCCACATCGGGCTCTGTGCTGACGGTTCAGAGCCTGGAGCCTGCTTTGGATTCTGTGTCTGCTTCTCTCTCTCTCTGTCCCTCTCCTGCTCACTCTCTGTCTCTCTCTCCTTCAAAAATAAATAGTAAAAGTCTTTTTTAAATTTTAAATAAATGTTTATTTACTTTTGAGAGATAGAGAGCATGACTGAGGGAGAAACAGAGAGAGGGAAGCACAGACTCCAAAGCAGGCTCCAGGATCTGAGCTGTCAGCACAGAGCCCAATGTGGAGCTCAAACCCATGAACTGTGAGATCATGACCTGAGCTGAAGTCAGATGCTTAACCGACTGAGACATCCAGGTGCCCCTATTTTATAATTATTTTTTAAATGTTTATTTATTTTTGAGGGAGAGCACACAAGTGAGGGAGGGGTAAGGAGAGGGAGACAGAGGAGCTGATGCAGGTTCTGCACTGAGAGAACAGAGCCCAATGCAGGGTTTGAATTCATGAACTGTGGGAACATGACCTGAGCCATAATCGGATGCTTAAACAAGTGAGCCGCCCAGGGGCCCCAGATTACCCTCAATTTTAAAACACTCAGTCCACTTAACTCCTGTTTCTCTTAGCCTCTGTTGTCCCCAGTAATGTGGACGGATTAACAAGAGGCCAAGGAAGGGCCGCCTCCCACCTCCCTGAGTTTGCCTTCTCCCTCCCAGATGCACGTCTTCTGACTCTGGCGAGAAGACCTGGTGACCTTGTTCCAGTTAGACAAGCAGGATAACGATTCTTCAGCACAGATGCTCAAAATAGCTCTGTGCGTTTGTTTCCTAAACATGGTCCATGGCAGGCTCACGTGATTTTGTTTTCCCAAACAAGATTCCAAAGGCCAGCACCTGAGTCATAAGCTGTGGGTTTGGGGACAGAGGACATGGAGGCATCTGTCTCAGGAACCCCAAGGTCTGCTCCCAAATTCTCGGGTGGCCCTCCTGCCTTCCCCTCTACTTCCTGTGTGCTCCCTTGGGAAGCGGTCCTCCTGGAAAGTCGTACCTAAAGATGACATCATTGCAGAAGGCATCGCATGCTTGGATGGAAAGCTGCAATGTCCCCTTCTCACATCTTGTCCCTCCTTCCAGCCTCAGCTGGAAAATCCCCAACTCTCTGCACATTAACACTTGCGATGGGAGAGTATCGCCTGAAGGGAGAAAGGTTTTACAGGCACCCTGTTTACCACTGGAGCTGTTTCAGCCTTGACTCCATCGATACACTTCTTGCCTGAAGGGAGAGAGCCAACTTTTACTGAGCAGCTGTTACGTGCCAGATGCCAGGAGGTGCTTGTCAGTGTCCCCAGGAGACAACACCGCAAAGCAGCCCCGGGCAAGCACTCGGCCACCAGCACGACCCAGACATAAACCTTAGTCCTTCCACTAACTGGCCAGCTGCGTAGACTCAGCTGTTTCTCACCCTTCCTCTGCCTCAGGCCCCTGATCTGTGAATGGGAATAATAACAAATCACCCCATAGGGTTGTTACCAGGATTAACTAAGTGAATTCATATAATGAGCATTGTCTGGGCCTCAGTAGATATTTTTAAAAATTTTAATGTTTATTTATTTTTGAGAGAGAAGGAGGCAGAATGTAAGCAGAGGAGGGGCGGGGTGGGGGGTGGGGGGGGAGGACACAGAATCCAAAGCAGGCTCCAGGCTCCGAGCTGTCAGCACAGAGCCCAACGCAGGACTTGACCCCATGAACCATGAGATCATGAGCTTAGCCAAAGTTGGCTCCTTAACCAACTGAGCCACCCAGGTGCCCCCTCAATAGACATTTAACAAAGGTTACTTAGTAGCACTAGCAGTAGCCACAGAATTCCTCAGTGATCCTGGGAGCATCTTGTGTGAAAGAACTTTCTTACAGAGAAGGTTTAAGTCCTTAAAAGGAGAAGTTCCAGAATTTATAAGCCTGAACATAGCAGCTCTTCAAACACGGGCAAATCCGGGTATGCTGGCACTGCTACTTGGCACAGAGACTCGCTGATTCTGTGCTTACTGTGTGTGTGGTGCTAGGCAACATTATCCACAGCCTTGTGAAGTTTACAATGTTGTTGTGGAGACCAGGCCCACAAACACAACAGTGGTGAGAGGTACGTGGCAGACTTGTATTTTTGGCAGAAGTCTGGCTATGTGAGCGCTCCCTCCGTTCCAGGCCCTGGATCACAAGCATCACCTTATTTCAGGTTTCATTCACCCCAGGATGCAGATCTTACATCCTCAGTGTAGAGGCGATGGGATTCGGTGACCTCCCCACGACACACTCTTAGTAAGTGGCTGAGCCGAACTTGAACCCAGGTCTCCTGGCTCTTCAACCCGCAGGAGACCGCCTCCCTGGTGAAAGCAACTCCATCTCTGGGAGAGGAAGCCAGAGGTCAGAGATGTAACGTGACCTGTTCTCAGTCACCTCAACAGTAGCTGTCTAAGCTGGGATTTGAACTTCGGTTGCTCTACCTCACCGTCTCGGGCACTCCCTTCACACCTGACAGCCGGTTCTGGGGAATTCCTTTATTCAGGATCAAAGCAAACATGAGCGACACATCCGGAGAATCCAAGAATCGGGCTTCTTAGCTGCTGCCCTCAATTTGGCGAGGCGCCCACAGGGCCTTGG
>NC_043702.1:114448021-114569789 GCF_006229205.1 Suricata suricatta
GGCTCAGAGGCGCCAGCCTGGAGCCCCTGGGGAGGGAGGGTGCAGGGGATGGGGCCCCCACTCAGCGAGCAGTTTGTTCTGCTTTGCAAACTTCTCCTGGGGTCCTAGGGTCTTGTCTATGTCCCCATACACTTCATGGGGACACTTATTTTCCTCACAGGAGGAAAATAATGCTGACAATTGAACAAGCAAGATTTTCCTATGACCCATGGGAATGTGGAAAATCCTGCGAAAAGTCCAGATGGAACCTACACCACCAGGAACTTGGATTCGCTGATGAAGGAGCCACTTTCCTCAGCGGATGGTGTGATATGAGGGGACAACGCCCCACAGTTGTCATCCAAGATGAGTGAGGGTGGCTCCAGGCACACACATTCATGTCACATACATTCACGTCCCCATGAACCTGCCTGGCCTCCTCTGCTCCTCTCCCTTCAAGAATGAGAGAGGAGGAGGCAGGCCCAGGGTGAGGACTGGGGAGATTCAGCGACCGCAGGACAGAGCCCTGTGGTTGGTCGTCTGGATGTCGCCAAGCTGAGATAAGCCACCGTCTTCCCAAGAACACTGACAGGCACAGATGTTCGATGGGGAAGTCTCGGCCCCAAATCCAGTCTTTCGATCGAATTCCTCATCTCAGTCATTATCCTCTTCAACTCTAGGATTTCTCTGTGTGTGTGTGTGTGTGTGTGTGTGTGTGTGTGTGTGTGTTTTAACGGTTTCTATTTCTTGGCTGAACTTCTCATTTTGTGCGTGCATTGTTTTCCTAAGTTTCCACAACTGTGTGTTCTTGCACCTAATGACCTTCCTCAAGAAAATTATTTTTTTTAATGTTTATTTAGTTTTTGGGAGAAAGAGAGCGCGGGGGAGGGACAGCGAGAGGAGGACAGAGGGTCCAAAGTGGGCTCTGCGCTGAGGACGACGTGCAGTGAGCCTACCGTGGGGCTCGAACCACGAGATCATGACCTGAGCCGAGGTCGGACCCTCAACTGACCAAGCCACCCAGGCGCCCCGAGGATTATTCTTAATTCTTTGTCAGACAGTTCATAGATCTCCATGTCTCTAGGGTCAGTTCCTGGGACTTTGTTAGTTTCCTCTGTTGGTGTCATTTGCCAGACTCTTTGCGATCCCCACTTCCACGCGTTGGCATCTGTGGTTTTGAGCCCATGACCTTCTCTTCCAGGCTTTTACGGGTGTGCTTCAGCAGGGAAAGACTCCCCCAGGCAGTTCAGATCAGAGTACTGCAGGTGTCCGCTGGTAGCATTCACGGGCAGGTGGGGCTTGCTATTAGGGGGTCTTTGTTGGGCAAGGCCACTGGCTGGGCTCCGTGTTCCAGTGGGGCCCCAGGGTAGGCTCCCTGACTTGACATGGCGGCCTGCTGGGGCCCTGTGGAGCCACTTCCTAGGCTCTCTGACCACCTGTGGTTGAGCAGAGCCCCAGGCTATGTTCCCTGGCAAGGCAGTGGGACTGACTAGACTCTACCAGAGGGCAGGAATACAGTCCCAGCTCTGCAATGGCTCCTGCTTGGATAGGATCTCAGACTGTGCTCCCCAGCTGGGTGACACTGAGAGCTTGGCTCTACATTCAAGCTGGGGGGCGGGGTGCATGCAGGACTTTGCCATCAGGTCGGCCATGGACTGGGCTCTGCTATTAAATGATGCCCCTGGCCAGGCTCTCTGGTCTGCCAGAGCCTCCAACCATACCTCACAGTTGGGTGGGGCTGAAGACCATGCTCAGTAGTCAGTCAGGGTCACCTTCGGGGCTTTCCAGTCAAGTGGGGCCAGAGGCTGTGCTCAAGAGTTGGGCAGGGCTGCTGGCTTGGCCCCCAGCCCCCGTGGGCCATACAATGTCCTCCATGGCTTCCTGGCATCTGTGGCCATGCTTCCCAGCAGGGCAAGACCTGAGGCTCTGCTGAGTGGTTGGGTGGGATGGTGAATTTGCTTCCCCACCCAGGCAGGGAGGTCAGATGTGCCCCATATCCAGTTCAGCCCAGCTGACTGGGATCCAGATCAAGCAGGAATGCCAACCAAGATCCCTGGCCAAAAGTGGCCACTGGCTCAGCTCTGCAGAAGGGCAGAGCCGCTGGCTGGGGTCTGTCCTGGGCACCCCTGCCAGCAGGAACTGGTCCTCCAAGATCTAAGCACCGGTTGCTATGAGCCCCACCCCCTTCTCCGTCTGTCTCTGACCCTCAGTGGTCCAGCCCCATGGGTTCCCCTAGTGGTCTCCATGAGGTGAGACCCAGTGAGCTCTCCCAGAAGCGTCCTGCAACATTGGGAGAGCTGGGTGCTCTCTTCCCACCCCCCTCCCAGCGCTGGAGAAACGGCAGGCCCAGGAGGCCCTTGGTGCTGCCCTCTGTTGTCCAGGGAAGGACTGATGTGATCGAAATGGAACCGCCCCTCTTACTCTTCTAACGTGGTCCTTGTTGCTCTGGGGGCTGGGGGCTGCCTCAGCCTCACCCCTGTGTTCTGAGATTTTTTAAACAACGATGTCTTGTCTATTATTAGTTTCCAGCTGGCCTTCTTGGTGAGGAGGACTGAAGGCGGGAAGAACTTTATCTTGATAATGACACTGTTCCTCATTTATTCTTATTCTTACTTAATTCATATGAGCAAATAGATGTTTTCAGTCTAATTAAGACTATTGGGGTCTCAAGATAAGGAGTTGTTATGTTTGATGGCAGCTTATTTAGATCTTGCCACTAACCTCAGTTTCTCTGCCTTGATTCTTTTTTATAAAAATAATTTCTTTATTTTGAGAGAGAGAGAGGGAGAGGGAAGGGCAGAGACAGAGGGAGAGAGAGGGAATTTCAAGCAGGTTCCGTCAGCTCAAAGCCCCACTTGGAGCTTGAACTCACAAACTGTGAGATCATGACTTTAGCCGAGATCAAGAGTCAGATGCTTAACTGAGCCACCCAGGCACCCCTCTTTGCCTTGATTCTGAGGAGTGTGGCTGGAGAGAAAGAAGGAATTGGAAAGAAACAGGTCTAGTAGAATTGTGTCAGCAAAGGAAAATGGCGGGCATCCCTCATTACTACTGTGTGCCTACACTCCTGGTAAGACATCCAGAACTCGTGCCTCCCACTGACGACCAGAGACACACCCAAGGGCTGGAAGACGGAGCAAATATTTCTCCATTATTTCTCTTAGGTAAACTTACACCCTTTAGGTGCTCAGATGGCCACAGAGGGCAAGGCTGGGGGTGTACCTTGAAGCCCCTTCTTCCTTTTCTACTCTCTCCTCCTCTACCCTTCCCATTTCACTTCCCACTGGCACCTGCATTCCGGCCATTCTGGAGGCCACGTTCTTACCTGCCCTGACTCCTGGCACTTTGGAGATGAGCACCAAGAAGACAAATTCTTTTCATATTAATATTGATGGCTAGAAATTACTCAAAGGTTTTGCAATGTTTACCGATGTGAGGAGGCCCCCTTCCTACTGGAGTGAGGTCAGGGCTGGCACCTCTTGCCTCACACACATGAAATGACATGTGCCCAACATGTAACAAAAATGGCAGCTCGTATGGTATTCCCCTACCCAATTAGTGTTCCTTTTTTTCAGTTTTTTAAATGTTTATTCAGTCTTGAGAGAAAGAGACAGAATGTGAGCAGGGAAGGGACAAAGAGAGAAGGAAACACCGAATCCAAAGCAGGCTCCAGGCTCTGAGCTGTCAGCACAGAGCCCGATGTGAGGCTTGAACCCACAAACCCTGAGATCCTGACCTGAGCCAAAGTCAGACAGATGCTTAACAGACTGAAACACCCAGGTGCCCCACTGGTTAGTGTTCCTTATATGGCAGCATGCTTAAAAATGTGGCAAAGATTCATGGGACTCAGATTTGCTAGGTGATTTTTACGTGCATGAGGATGGTCTCAGGAAGAGAGTGGAACAGAGATTTGGATCGTCTCCTGAGTGGCTCCCACAGGATTAAAACCTGGCTTAGGCTAAGGGCGCTGCGTGTGAGAGCCACTATTTATAGCCTAGACAGAAAGGGTTATTACAAGGATGCCCAGGGGTGTTTTTATGGGAGCACGCAGGCCAATCAAAACACCCAGCCTTCCAAGAGGAACAGAAGAGCATCACCTAGCAGCCGCTTCCAGTCCTGTTTCTGGCGAAACCCAGATAAGAAATCGACCGGCTTCTCACCTCAGGTCGGAGCCAGAAGGCAACTCAGGGCGTTGGGAATAAAACAGAGCGCCGACGGTCCGCAGAGGCCAGAGGATCCATTCCACGGGGCTGTTTCATAATCACACGAGGTACTTTTTCTAAGAGATGTTTTGTGTTCATGTGATGAGAGAGTGCCAGGGTATTGATCACTTCATTTGATATGTTATATCACCTTCGTATTATACAGTATTTACTATTGGAAGTGTTCCAGTCTGCAATAATGGTGGGTTTTATTCCTACTGGAATTTAGAGGAAATCTTGTACCAAAAAACGTTATTAGGTTCAGAGAAAATGTAATAAATAAATATTAATTAATAGTAAATCTAATTAGCAATTTAACTTTGAGTTGGAAATGAAGTTTATGGTTGTGCGTGTGTTTGAACACCTGTGTTTGGGCAGAGAAGAGAGAAAGCCCCAAAGATGCAAGGAACAAGACAAATTAAAGCCAAAAATCAGCGAACTCCACCGTGTCTTGGAATATTCACAAGAGTCAGGAAGTCTAAATGGATGTCCCACAGAGTAAAGGCAAGCCTGGGTCTGAAAGAGACTGGACCTGGATTCCTCATGTGTCTGCTGATATTTCTGGAAAGCAGAGATGAGAAGCATCATCAAGCAACTGAACACAGCTCCCAGAGGACTCCGGGCCACCTCCTGCTGGGGGATGGGTACCCCTCCTGTACGGACATCTCCCTCCCCAGCCTCAGAAGGACGTGCCTGACACCTGCATGTGGGCTGGACTCAGTACATGGCTGAATAACCTTCCTTACTCATCTTGAGAATACTGTGATTTTCATGACAAACCTATCCAGATTAGAAGAAATAACTGTTACAGGTAGCAGTGCAGAACTGTCTTAACTTTTGATGTCAGTGTGTGTCCTGGATTATTTTGAAGCCATTTCAGACATTACACCATTTTGTCTGTAAAAAATTGACTACACATCTCTAGAAAGAAAGACGTTTAAAAGCACCTGGGTGGCTCAGTCAGTTAAGAGTCTGACTTCAGCTCAGGAATCGATCTCACAGTTCCTGAGTTCAAGCTCCATGTTGGGCTCTGTGCTGACAGCTAGGAACCTGGAGCCTGTTTTGGATTCTCTGTCTCCCTCTCTCTCTCTCTCTCTCTGTCCCTCCTCCACTTGTACTCTCTCAAAAATGAATAAACATTAAAAATATTTTACAAAAAGGATTCTCTCCTTCTCTGTTAGCCTCTCTCCTCTCTCTCAAATAAAAAAATAATATAATAATAAAATAATAAGGAACACTTGGGTGACCCAGTCGGATGGGTGTATGACTTTGACTTTGTTCGTGATCTCACAGTTTTGTTTCAGGGCTCTGCTGAGGCTCTGTGCTGACAGCTCGGAGTCTGAACCCTGTTTCAAATTCTGTGTCTCCCTTTCTCTCCGCCCCTTCTCTTCTCGTGCTCCCTCTCTCTCTCAAGAAAAAAATTTTTTTTTTAAATAATAAATAAATAAAGGTAGAAGGAATAGATTGAAAGAGACAAGGTTTAGCAACACATAATGTATATTGTTTGGATGCTGATTTAAAGTATAAAACGATAATGTGAGGCAATCATGAAATTTGAACATGGACTGGATAGGACGTTATATTAAGGAATTATTGGTAATATTGTGGTGAGACTCTGGGGCTTACGTTTTATTTGTTTTGTTCTTTAACTCTTTATTGACACAGGAGCCAGTGTGAAACTCCCACTGGCTAAATATGGAACAATTTGAGTATCTGCATAAATAATGATAGTAAAAGCTTATAAGCCATTGATTAAAATGATTCACGTGTGAGTCTAGACTGAGGGCAGGGTATGTGTACGTGCATATTCAGGGTGATGCCACGTCGGGTCAGCTACTTGTTGTCAGTTGGTTTTGTGATGTACTTCTAAGTCTTCTTTAAGTCTGTTGTTTCCCAATCTGTCCACTGTAAAGGCTTAGCACCAGTGACATCCCAAAGAGCAATGAGACATTCAGATCTTAGAGTCTAGATACCACATCTCCCTGAAAGGAATAGGGTTCCTTAGAGAAATGGCTGATCTGGGAGGTGGGGTAGAGAAAACGTGAGGGGAGCCTCAAACCTTTCCTTGTGCCAGAAAGGAAGGAAATGCTCGGAGACTATTGGAAACACATGGAAAGAACAGGAGAACCCACTTCTGTGTAGGGAATCAGAATAGGAGCTGCTTATTGAGGTTGACTGACAAAGGGCAATAGGAGAGTTTCTGGGATGATAGAAATGTTCTGTATCATATTTGGGTGTTGGTTATAGAAGTTTAAAAAAAATTTTTAACAGTTATTTATTTTTGAGAGACAGAGAGAGACAGATCATGTGCAGGGGAGGGGCAGAGACAGAGAGGGAGATGCAGAACTGGAAGCAGGCTCCAGGCTCTCAGCTGCCGGCACAGAGACTGACGCGGGGCTTGAACCCACGAACTGCAAGATGGTGATCTGAGCTGAAGTCGGACATTTAACCAACTGAGCCACCCGGGCACCCCTAGAAGTTTTTTTTTTATGTTCAAATTGTACGCTTAAGATGTATGCCTTTCACTCTATATAAAATTTGCCTCATTAAAAATAAGAAAATAGTTTCAAGAGGCTGGCACTAGTCAAAGTTGGGGCAATTTAGTGTTAAAAACAAGATTTTAATGGGTTCTGACATATTCAGGGAATACGTAATCCATACATTTTGTAATACTAAAACAATGTTAAGTGGGCAAACGTATGGCTCTACTTTATGAGAGAATTCCAACTAATAATGTAAAGGGAATCATGGAGTTAGAAAGTCACTAAAAATCATTATTTTGCAAAAACCAATATTATAATTGATTCAGGCTGGAATCATTAATGGGTGCCACCAGTCTGAGTGAAACGAGAAAGTCCATGGGGAACACGATGGTCCCACCATCTCCGGGTTTTACATGAAAGATTATCTCTTCATCACAGGGGAAAAGTTTTCCTTAACCAGGTTATAATTTTTTTTACTGTTTATTTATTCTTGAGACAGAGAGAGAGACAGACTGTGAGTAGGGGAGGGGCAGAGAGAGAAGGAGACACAGTATCTGAAGACAGGTTCCAGGCTCTGAGCTGTCAGCACAGAGCCCAATGCAAGACTCAAACCCATGAACCATGAGATCATGACCTGAGCCAAAATCAAGAATGTCGCTCAACTGACTGAACCCCCCAGACACCCCTGGGTTCCCCCATTTAAAGGTCTTGTGGTGAGGTCAGGCCCACTTGGATATCTCTCTATCTTAAAGTCCAGTGACTTTAAGGTCCAGGGACCTTAATCACATCTGCGATATCCCTGTTGCCATATAAAATAATGTAATCACAGGAGTGACACCTCATATAGTGACAGGTTCTGCCCCGGCTCAACAGGAGGGAATGAGAGAAGGGCAAAGGTCACTGGGGGATCCTACCAGAATCCACGTGTAGTATACTGTCCCAAAATGTTCAAGCTGAATCCAGTCCTGAGGACACCGTTGGCAAAATCCAGATGTGTGACATTCTACATGACGGGCTTGAACTTTTCAAAAATATCATTGTCATGAGAGGTCAAGAAAAAAGGTGAGGTGACTCTTCTAGATTCAAGGAGATTAAAAAGATTTAACAGCCAAATGCGATGCATGATCGTCAATTGGGTCCCAGATTAAAAAAAAAAAAAACAACCTAGGAGATATTTTTGGTACAATTTGAAATTTAAATATGTCCCAAATATTAGCTAAGATTATCACACTAATGTAAAATTTCTTGGGTGTGATAATGGTGGATGGTTATGTAGAAGAACATCTTTGTTCTCTGGAAATAAATGCTGGAAAATTTAGGGGCAAAGGATATTATGTCTGCAACTTACTTGCAAATGATTCAGCAAATATATGTATATCCATAGGAGGATAGGCAGAAAAAGCGGCAGATATTAACAGTTTATGGATGAAGAAGATATACAGATGCTCACTGTTTAAATATTGAACAATTTCAAAAATAAATGCTGAGGAGTGAAGAATTTCATATAAAAATATCTTGATTTTTTTTATTACCCTTGCTAAAAGATTTATTTAAAATAGCTCTTTCTGGAGTGCCTGGGTGGCTCAGTTGGTTAAGTATCTGACTTCAGCTCAGGTGACAGTCTAGCCGTTCGTGGGCTTGAGCCCGGTGTCATACTCTGTGCTGACAGCTCAGAGCCTGGAGCCTGCTTCGGATTCTGTGTCTCCTTCTCTCTCTGGCCCTCCCTTGCTCATGCTGTGTCTCTGTCTCTCCAAAAAATAAATGTTAAAATAAAATAAAATAAAATAAAATAGCTCTAGAGTGAGGCAATATTGAATGAATGGCAGATGAGTTGGACAATTTCAAACAATTGCTGAATGTCTTGTGGAAATCTTTCTCTGCCACATAAAACCTGAATCAGAATCTTTTTTTCACTTAGGAAGGTTAAACAACCAATTCCTCATTGCTACAATCCATATGCCTAAAACGATATTCCTCTTCCAATTCTTGAAACTGTGTACATGTAGCAAGATTTTGCTTTGGGGCAGGTGTCTTGGCAATGGCTATAAAAAGCAGTTTAGGTTCCTAATGATACATGTAAATAAGTACAGACTATACCCATTAGGGACCCTTGCTAAATACAGCACAAATAAAAAATATGTATAAAGAGCTTTTGACTCAGTAATCTTTGGTTTGGAAATTAACTGTAATAAAAATTATGCAAAAGAAGGGTGGGTGGCTCAGTCGGCTAAGTGTCTCACTCTTGGTTTCGGCTCAGATCGTGATCTCATGGTTGGTGAGATCCAGCCCCGTGGCAGGCACTGACATGTTGGCGAATGAAAAGTTTTATCTATGCAGATGCATCCCATGGAGTTATTTGCAATAGTGGCAATGAACATGACCTCAACGCACGTCTATAGAGGGGCGCTGTGCTTAAATGATGTCTATCATTCCCTTGTGGAATTTTTTCATAAGTTTGAATATGATAGGATGTTGGAAGAAAACCCACTCAAAAACGCTAAGAAGAAAAATGTAGAGCCTAAAATTGTATTCACATTCTGGTTCTGACCACGTACCAATTATGCACGCATGGGTAAATTTTTTAACATTTATTCATTTTTGAGAGACAGAGAGACAGAGCATGAGTGGGGGAGGGGAAAGAAACAGAGGGAGACAGAACCCGAAGCAGGCTCCAGGTTCCAAGCTGTCAGCCTGATGCGGGGCTTGAACCCACTGATGGGGAGATCATAACCTGAGCTGAAGTCAGACGCTCAACCAACTGAGCCACCTAGGCACCCCAAACAGGGCGCTTTCTTATAGGACATTAGGACATTCCATCAGTTTTAGAACAAGGAAATCACTAGGTTAATATGTTGGAAAACTTTATAATGGCCCTAACTTTGGTTTCATTTATTTATTTAAAAAATTTTTTAATGTTTTTTCAAAATTTATTATTGAGATAGAAACAGAGCAAGAGTGGGGGAGGGTCAGAGAGAGAGGGAGACACAGAATCAGAGGCAGGCTCCAGGCTCTGAGCTGTCAGCACAGAGCCTGATGCAGAGCTCAAACCCACAAACCGTGAGATGGTGACCTGAGTCGAAGTCGGCTGCTTAACTAACTGAGCCACCCAGGTACCCCACCTAACTTTGGTTTTAAAAAGAAGGTCTTTTATTGTTAACATGCAGACTCTCCCTCCAGGGGCTTCCCCAACTGAAAGCCCACGTCCTCCCCGGGCTGCCCTCTGACTCATTTACCTCTTCTCTCCCCTAGCTCCCGTGGTCCCAGCATACCAGCCTCCTGCCCGCTCGCACGCACAACCGTCTGGCACCTGCCCTAGGTGGCTGTCTTCCGTTCTTACCTTCTCAGGCGGCTGCCCAAGCATCGCTCTATCAGTGAGCCTGTCTCTGGTGTTCACCCTATTTAAGACAGCGAGGCTTCCCCAGGCGGGGACTCTGTCCCCCTTACCTGCTACTTTCCCCCATGGCACTTACCTCCATCTGATGGACTGTATGTTTTCTTAGTCTATCATCTGCTCCCCTGACCCTCTCCCTGCTGAAATGAACGTGTCCTTCAGGCAGATTGTAGTCTGTTCGGTGTCATTCCCAGCACCTAAAACAGTCCTGGGCATATAATAAATCCCCAATACATCTTTGTTGAATTAGGGTACAAACACAACTTCCCAAAATTAAGAATTAAAAATAAATACATAAAATGTATATCAATATACATAAACAAATTTTATAACATTAGAAAATTAAACAGTTCTTTGACATACACTAATCAATGCATTAAAAATTATTTTTAATGTTTATTGATTTATTTTGAGAGAGAGAGAATTAGCTCACTCATTTGTGGGGACTAACAAGTCTAAAATCTACAGGGTAGGCCAGCAGCCTGGAGACCCGGGAAGATTCGATGTTACAGTTTTGGGAGCAAAGGCAGTATGGAGGCCAAAGTCCTTCTTCCCTAGGGGACCTCAGTCTTTTTTCTTAAGGTCTTCACCTGATTACATGAGACCCACTTGCATTTTGGAGGGTCATTAGCTTTACTCAAGGTCTACTGATTTAAATGTTAATAATCATCTAAACCTTATGTACACAACAACTTCTTCACTTATGTTTGACCAAAACTGGATACCATGTCCTGGACAAGTTGGTACATAAGGTTAACCATTACACTAACAAACAAGAGGCCTAAATTTCCCATACTATTTTTTTTCCACCCTAAAAACGTATTTCAGTGTTTACGTGAGATATTGTGTGGCCCAGGATATATTCGGGCTCAGAGATCATACCGGCCTGATAAGCTTCCAATGAGTCTGACTTCCTTCTCCCAACTGTGCCCAAACCAGAGTCTGGGTACTGGCAACGAGGGTAAATGTGTGGGTTCACCAATCCGCCTTTGCTCCTTATCTTTCTAAGCGTTGGCAAGGGTTGGGTGGCCAAAGTGTCCTCAGCTGGGGTGATTTGGCCCCTTGCCCCAGCCCTGGGGACACGCTAAAGACGTCTGCATTCGGAGCAAATGGGAGGGCCTTTGCTACTTACCTCTAGTGGGTAGGCGGCAGGGAAGCTCTTAACCATACTACAAGGCATGGGACGGACCCCCAAAGTGTGGGAGTCTCTGGTCCTAAATGTCAATGGTGCCCGGACTGAGAAACCCTGATGTAGACTTAAGGGAATAGGAAGCCACTTAAGCAGGCTCTGCTTAAGCAGATGAAATTTGCTTCTCTGGCTGCTGTCATTTTTATCTCCTTCTTTCTTCTGAAAGAGCTGGAGCCCCAATCTCCTTAATTATTTTATTCGCATTTCTTTATCCAAACACAGGATATCAACACACGCCCACTTCAGTGCTACTATGAACTTAAGCAAATTCTCATGTTTTGCCAGGTCCCCAAGGAAACAAAAATAAAATTTCTCTGTACCTACTGTTTGGAGCAACAGGTGAAATAGAAAAACCTCACCCCATTTTTATTAGGCAGAAGACAAGCTCACGCTTGTGATCAGAACCCTGATGTTGCTTTATCGTGTTGCTGGCAGCCATCATCCCTCCCGCGTGAGTCCTGTACTCTGCCAACTCAACACCAAACCTTCGGCTGGACGTGGCCGAGAGACGCAACAGAAGGGGACCAGTCTTGCTCTAAATTTGTGCAAACTCACCCCTAGACCATCAGTAGCTCCGCCTGCCCCCAAGATCACACCTCCATTCTTGCTTCTATTTCCTCAAGCCTCACTGTCACTCTATCACTGCCTTTTGCCTAGATAACTACAAAGCCTCCTAACATGCACTTGATCTCTGTGTAGTCTGTTCCCAGCAAAGAAGTCAGAACAGGTATTTAAAAATGGATGTTGGGGGAAAAAAAGAAATAGTTTGCCTCTCCTGCTCAAAAGTGATTCCCGTTTCACTCAGACTGAAAGTCTGAGTCCTTACCATGCCCTCCAAGCTCCTGTATGCTTTGCCCTCTGGTCAGCTCTCTGCCAGCATATTCTCCTGTCCATCATCCATCTACTCAAACCACAATCTTCTTTTTTTTTTAATGCTTATTTATTTTTGAGAGAAAGAGAGAACAAGTAGGGGAGGGGCAGAGAGAGAGGGAGGTACAGAATCTGAAGCTGTCAGCACAGAGCCTGACGCAGGGCTTGAACCCACAAACAGTGAGATCATGACCTGAGCCAAAGTCAGATGCTTAACCCACTGAGCCACCCAGGTGCCCCAGCAAACTACAATCTTATAGATCCTCTGAGGTGCCCAACATGCTCCCACCTTAGGGCCCTTGCTTGTGTTTCTTGGTCTGGAATGTTCTTCCAGATGTCTTCTCTCAAAGCTGCCTTCTGAGTGATGCCTACCCTGGCCATTCTGTCTCGAGTTTCACACATGACCCCACCCTGACCATTCACATCTCCCATCCCTGCTATTTTTTCCCTCTGCCAACTACCTAGCATTCTATATGCTCCATGTAGTTATCTTATTATATCTTCCCTAGTAGAATTTGAGCTTCATGAAGGTAGAGAATTTCCTTTTTTTCCCCCTACTGCTATATCATGGGTGCCCAGAGCAGTGCCTGGCGGAATAGGGTCTCCATGAGGAAGTGCTGAGAAAATGAGGGCAGGCCACTGGCCATCAGGAGGGGGATCAAAGCTGTGACCACAGTGTCATCAGGTAGGTTTTGGACGCTCACATCAGCAACAAAGCTGGTCCTGTCTTTATTTGCAGTGTTCATGTTTTGTTCATCATGGATATCTTGTGTTGATTTTTTAAATTATTTATTTATTTATTAAAAATATTCATTTTTGAGAGAGCGAGAGAGAGAGAAAGAGCACACAAGGGAGGAGGAGGGGTAAAGAGTGAGGGAGACACAGAATCTGAAGCAGGCTCCAGTCTCCCAGCTGTCAGCACAGAGCCTGACAGGAGGCTTGAACCCATGGACTATAAGATCATGACCAAAGTTAGATGCTTAACAGACTGAGCCAGCCAGATGTCCCTGTTTAATTAGTTTTTTGAAGTAAACTCTACTCTCAACATGGACCTGGAACTCCTGATGCTCTACCAACTAAATCAGCTTTGATATGAATATATATGTTTTTTAAAAACTTATCTTGCGGCACCTGGGTGGCTCAGTCGGTTAAGTGTCTGACTTCGGCTCAGGTCAGGATCTCACAGCTTGTGAGCTTGAGCCCCGCGTCAGGCTCTGTGCTGGCAGTTCAGAGCCTGGAGCCTGCTTTGGATTTTGTGTCTCCCTCTCTCTCTCTGTCCCTCTTCTGCTTGTGCTCTCTCTGTCTCTCAAAAATAAATAAATGTTAAAAAATTAAAAAAAAATAAAAACTTACCTTGATTATTGAGTGTTTTTTTTTTTTTATGGTTCCTTAAATTTTACACATAAGGAAGGCTCAGAGAGGCCCCCGGGTCCTGGCCTTGGGACTTTCCAGAGTGCCTTTGACATGTGATCTTTTTTTAATGTTTATTTATTTTGGAGAGACAGAGAGTGCGAATCTGGGGTGGGGGTTTGTGCCGAGAGAGAGGAGACAGAGGATCCGAAGTGGGCTCCATGCTGTCAGCAGGCAGAGCCCGATGGGGGGCTCGAACCTCTGAACCGTGAGATCGTGGCCGGAGCTGAAATAAATCTGACACTTAACTCACTGACACCCACGGGACCCTGTAATCTTCTGATATAATGAGAAATAATAATTAGTTTTCATCCCTGGTCCCTGGTCCAGAGACCCTAAAATTCTTGTAATTTCCAGAGTGAAAGAAATGAGAAGAGCATCTTCTGTTAATCCTAATAACCTTACGTACCTGATTCATGCAAATGAGATGACTCTTGGGGTTTCTAGAGTCTGCTGGGCAGGGTCTGCTTGCCAGAGGAAACAGCTGTGTCGCCAGAGGGTTGGAACTTTCGGTGTCCCCGCCAGTGGCAACGATTTGGTCAACTGTGCTTCCTGGCAGGTTGGTGGATGTAATGCTGGTGGGAGACACCCCAGCTCCACAGAAAAGGAGCTCCTGACCTTGGGACCCTTTCGGATTTCGTTCCACGTCCCTCTTCATCTGGATGTTCATTTGTATCCTTTATAATATACTTCATAATAAACCTGCAGTAGTAAGTGAAATGTTTCCATGAGTTCTGTGGCAAAGTGGAGGAGAGGGTTTATAGCCGGTGAGTCAGAAGTGTAGATGGCCCCAGACTTAGGACTGGCATCTGAAGTGGGGGTCCTTCTTATGGCCTGAGCCCTTAACCTGGAGGGCTGCCACCAAATACACCTGCCGTGGCGGATTTCAGTTACCAAAGTGACTTCAACGGGCTCATAAACTTCCTGAAAATTTAACAATTGGCTCTCTGGAGCCAGTATGAATGGCTTCCTTGCACCATTGGATACCTCGTTTATTGAAAATAAAAACAATAAAAGGGTGCCTGGGTGGCTCAGTTGGTTGGGCCTTTGACTGTTGATTTGGCCTCAGGTCATAATCCCAGGGTTGTGGGATTGAGCCCTGCATCAGGCTCTGCATTGGGCATGTGGCCTGTTCAAGATTCTCTCTCTCTCTCTCTCTCTCTCTCCTCTCTCTCTCTCTCCTCTCTCTCTCTCTCCCTCTGCCCTTCCCCTGCTCAAATGCATGCACATGTGCACACACTCTTCTTCCTGCTTTCAAAGAAAAAATAAAATGAAATAAAAATATTAAAAAAATAAAGCATATATTTCCAAGTATTTGAATAGAGAACTTTTAATTAACAGATTTTGAGTTAGAAAAAAGGAGAGGGGCGCCTGGGTGGATTGGTCGGTTAACTGTCCGGCTTCAGCTCAGGTCATGATCTCACAGTTCGTGGGTTCGAGCCCTGCATCGGGCTTTGTGCTGACAGTTAGCTCAGAGCCTAGAGCCTGGAGCCTGCTTCAGATTCTGTGTGTCTCTCTCTCTGACCCTCCCCTGCTCGCACTGTCTCTGTCTCTCAAAAATAAATTAAAAAAAAATTAAAAATAAGGAGAAAATGATATGTAAAAGGAAAAGGTAGAAATAGCTAGAAAAAAGGACTTCATATCTACTGCTTTCCTAAAACATCATCCCAGACTAAGTTCTTCCCAGAGTCATTCTAGCAGGATGGACAGATATTGGTTGAGGGAATGGGTTCTGGGAGGTGGGCCTGGGTTGTACTGAGGCCATGGTGTATTCTAGAATGTGGTAGCACTGGGGGGAGTTCTGACTCCTATCAGCTCCGTTTCTGCCTTCTGTTTATATTTAGAGGAGTGGCGTTATCTGCTCGAGACCAGCAAATAGTTCTGGCAATTATTTGCTCCCCATTACCTCTTCTCTTCACATTTAGTGATAGCTTCGTACTAGATCCTAACACTGGGTGGGGCCCATGTCTGCTTTCTGCCTCCGGAGCCCAGATTCCTGGAGCCCAAGAACCACCTTTGTATTGTGTTAGGTCTCTCTGACTTGCTGTGTCAAAGATAAACAAAGCTCCGCAATCAGTAGAGCATGAGACTCTTGATCTCTGGGTCTTGAGTTCAAGCCCCTTGTTGGGTGTAGAGGTTACTTAGAAAGAAAGAAAGGAAGAAGGGAAGAAATAAAGGAAAGAAAGAAAAGAAAACAAAGCCAGACGCTAAAGTGGTAAGGACAGATTTTAATCATTAACACATTATCGCACTGGGGAGAGTTCAGTGGTGACCTGAACTCAATGGAGGTGACGTAGATATTTTAAAGAGAAAATAAGGAAATAGGGAGCGGGTGAACGGGGGCTTCGTGGAGTCAGGGAAATGAAAAAAGACAAAAAGTGGGAAGAAGGGATTGGTCTATGTGAAACTCATCAGGGGTTGCTAGTTCGTGTTACTACCCTCCTGCAGAGTCTGGGAGACAGGGTGGGTTGGAACAAGCAGTAAATTCCTTGGTCAGCCTTGAGTTTTCTCAGGCAGGCACTTTAAGGGAGCCCAGTGTCATCCTAGGAATGCAATCTTGAGCTCTTAAAAGTTATGGCTGGTGTTTGTTCAATCTTTTTTTTTAATGTTTTACTTTTGAGAGAGAGAGTGTGTGTGTGTGAGCAGGGGAGGGTCAGAGAGAGAGAGAGACACACACACACACACACAGAATCTGAAGCAGGCTCCACGCTCTGAGAGAGCTGTCAGCACAGAGCCCGATGCGGGGCTCGAACCCATGAACCGTGAGATCATGACCTGAGCGGAAGTTGGATGCTTAACTGACTAAGCCACTCAAGCACCCCTAAACTTGTTGTTTTCACTTACAATGTTTCTTGGATGATTTCCATCCGATACATATACCTCCTTCATCTTAACTTGATGAATATTTCAACAAACATTCTTGCATAAATGTGCAAACTTGTGCATATCTGTAAGATTATTTTGTTGTTGATTTTCTTCTGCATTAGAATGCAAATGTTAGTATGATGGGCAGTGGCTTTGGATTGCTTATTTCAGTATCCCAGGTATCTTATTCCTAGAGCCTAGCACATAGTAAGTGCTCAATAAATACTTGACCACCTACCACTGTACACCCATCAGATGGTCAAAAATTAGGAGTTGGATAATATCAAGTGCTGACAAGGATGTGAAGCAACTGAATCCTCATATCCTGCTGAGAGTGTAAATTAGTATTTTGCTTAGGAAAGCAAATTGATAATATCTCCTATGTGTGTATTCTAGGATGAACCGTTTTCCTTCCTAGGTATATATTAAGCTGTCCTCTTGTATAAAATTATCCAAGAGCATCGTAACATTGTATTACTCTCCCTCCACATACCCATACCAAATGTTGTTTTTTGTTCTGAATCATTTGAGAATAAGCTGAGTACATCACAATTACATAAGAAAGCTGCAGGGGTGCCTTGGTGGCTCAGTTGGTTAAGTGTCCATATTTTGACTTTGGCTCAGGTCATGATCTCATGACTCATGAGTTTGAGCCCCACATCAGGCTTGACACTGACAGTGCAGAGCCTGCTTGGGATTCTATCTCTCCACCTCTCTGCCCCTCCTGCTTTCTCTCTCAAAATAAATAATACTTTAAAAAATGAGAAAGTGGCAGAAGGATTAGCATTTATAATAAATAAAAATGGATTAAACAATACCGTGATGTTTAGAAATGCATAGATATATAACAGAAATAGAAAAATGGGAACCAGAATGATAACGCCCATTGAAGCTAGTGGGTAGCTACATTGAGCATAAGAAGAGAATGTGCTTCGGGATGGTGCCCAAATCCACTACCTGGAATTATTTTACATTGTGTCATGGATACATATTTGTTATTGGCTCTACTTTTTTTTTCATATGACTGACATATTTCATAATTTTAAGAAGCATTATTCTATTTTTATTTTAATGAGAGTTAAAACAAATCAAGGCCACATGTTAAATCTAATCAAGTGACTTCTTGGTGTCTTTTTTAAAATACCACTTTACTTCAAAATCTGGCCCTGGTTTCTGCACCTGGTGAATATGACACATCCAATACACGTTTACTGGATGAACAAATGAATACCTGTCTCTTGGTCTTTCTACATCTAAGCCCTGCTAATTTGAGTCAAGGCCAAGTTCCTCTTGAACACACCCTCTTCAGGGGTCCCTACCATAGGGTTGGGCATCACCAATAGGCTGTAACCAAAGACAAGAGTCTTTTCTTATTTCTTCTGCCTCTGAGATTGTTTCCTTCCTCATTTACCACGTGTTCTGCAATTAAACTATTGCTCTTCCTCGGTGCCTGGGTGGCTATCGGTTGGTCGTCGAACTTTGGCTCCAGTCATGATCTTGTAGTCCGTGAGTTTGAGCTTTGCATCTGGTTTTCTGCTGTCAGCTCGGAGCCAGCTTCTGATCCCTTGTCTCTGTCCTCTCTCTCTCAAAAATAAACATTAAAAAATTTTTATGAAAATAACCTAATTATCTTCCAATTAAGGAGGACATTGTCTTATTAATCACTGTTGTCTATTTGAAGGTTCACCATAATGGGTTCACTGGAAATGCATGAACAGCATTAAATGAAAAAATATATTTCCATGTGTCCAATACAAAGGCGTACAAATGGTTTTTAAGCTATTTTTTATTTTTGAATAGTTTTAGATTCACAGAAAAGGTGAAAAGATTCCTCTTTACCCCTTTTACACTGGTTTTCCCCATTGTTAACGTCATATACTACTTTGGTACATTTGTCACAACTGAGATATATCAGTACATTGTTATTAATGAAATGCCCCACTTTATATTCGGATTTCACTAGCTTTTCTCTGATGTCCTTTTTCTGTCTCAGGGTCCCATCCAGGATACCACATAATATTTTGTCATCATCTCTAGGCTCCTTTAGTGTTTGATGTTTTTGGTCCTTATTTTTGATGGTGTTTGGAAGCTTTTGGAGAATGTGTGTAGAATATTCCTCATGCTTAGACTGAGGTTATAGGCTTTGGGGAGAAAGCTCACAGAGATGAAGAATCATTCTTATCATATCAAAACTGTGCTATGAGTATGACTTATAATTTGGCTGAGGTAGTGTTGACCAGGTTTTTCCATTGTAGACCTATCCCTTCACCCCTCATCCCATAGTCTATTCTTTGGAAGGAAGTATGAAAATTAATAAAAGGAAACCTCATTTAGAATGGAGTGGGGAGGCCCCGCAGGGGGAGCTCTGGCTTCCCTACACTCTTGTCAACCCAACAGGGACAGAAGGACCTTGAAGGTGGATGCTATTCCAGAAGAAGGAAGAAAGGGTTCCTCTCCCAAGCCCCTGCCCCCAGCCAATGACAGACTCTCAAAGCTCAGCCAATGAGAAGCTACCACACTCAGAGCTCCCGGTTTATTCCAATGCACTTTTTCTTCATAAAATCCTTCCCAATCTCCCCTTTTCTTTTATAAATAAGGGTCCCCTTCCTTTGTTCTGGGGACTTGCATATGCTTTTGTCATAGCTCGTTTATCCAGTATGGCAATTTTCTGCTATCCCTGAATAAACCCATTTTTTGCTGATGAAATAGCTGGCGGGATTACCTTAAGGTTAACACAAGTCATTGAGCTTTTCTGCTGGAAGGGGTAGTAACGACACAATTATTTGGAATTCCGTACTGGGAGAGTTGTTTCTTCTCCGTCATTTATTTATACTAACATGTTTCTAGACATATGCGAATAACAGCTCAAGAAACTTATTTCTTTTGCATTTTGAGGCTCTCTACCCTCCCAGCTCAAAGGCAGGTTAACGCCAGGAGTTATTTCCCCAGGGAGCCTCTAGGGACAATTAACAACTGTGTCACGACCATGATTGGGGTGTCCAGGGGAGACGGACACCAGGGAGACGGAGTCAGGGGCATGTGGCACAGGGCACTGCGGAGGGGGGCTCCGGGGAGCTTAGGGACTCCCTTTGGCCCCAGAACCCGTTCACCTTCCACCTGCCTTGGCTTCGCGAACACCCCTTGGCCGACGTGCTTGCAAAACAGCTCTTGGAGCGTGCAGTCCGTCCAGGTATCAGAAATTTCCTCCATCTCTTGCCTTGCGCAACGCCCTGGTGCAACAAGAATAATGGCTGGAGGCTGCAGCCAGCCTCAGCGCCCGGGAGGTGAGACAACGCCAGCTACAAGCGCGGAGGAGGACCGGCGGTTGTCCGCAAGACCAGGGATCGGAACGTGGAGGGGCGTGGAGGGGCGTGGAAGGGCGTGGCCACGGGCGCAGCGGCTGTGCCCGGTCCGGAGGGCGGAGCGGCGGGGGCGTGGCCGTGGGCGTGACTCTAGGCCCGGCGCCGCGCGAGGGGCTTCGGGAGCGGGGCGTGCAGGTGGCTGCAGCGGTGGCGAAGTCCACTTCAGTGGCGGTTGCTGTGCTCGGTACTGGGATCGCCGCTTGCGGCGCAGGCGCGGTGAACTCCGACCGCCCTGGGCCTCGGCTCCCTGTGGGTTAGTCATGGCGACCAAGCAGAGGCCCTACCACCTGGTGGTGTTGGGCGCCTCGGGCTTCACCGGCCAGTTCGTGGCCGAGGAGGTGGCCCGGGAGCAGGTGGCTACGGGGCAGAGCCCTCGCCTGCCCTGGGCCGTGGCCGGCCGCTCCGGGGAGAAGCTGAAGCGAGTGCTGGAAAGGGCTGCCCTGAAGCTAGGTAAAGGGGCGGGGCGGGGCGGGTTCTGGGGCCGAGGGGTTGGGGTCGCCCGCCGCCGGTGTTGGTCCTGCAGGGGGGCGCCCTTGGGGCTCCCCGGGCACGGCCGCACGGCCGGAGGAGGCGATGCTGGGGGCTCATGCCACGGCTTTGTCCCATTCCCTCGACGAAATACAAAACTAAATACGTTTCTCCTCCGTGGAATTCCTCCTCTAGTGTGGCGAATCCCCCTGGCCGCGTAGACGGGGACGCCAGCTCCTCCTCTCCGCGCCCCGCGTCCCTCTGAGCAGGGCCACCCGGCGGGGCTGCCGGTCTCCCCGGCTTTGTTCGGATGGAAAAGTGGGGCGTTGCTTCCTTCGGGGTGCTCTGTCCTCTCCCTTCGCCTTGTATTTTTGGAAGCGGGCGGGAAACCCTAACAGTTTTTTGGTAACAATGTTGTGCTTTCATTTCTTAGTTTCTTTTTTTGCTTGTGAGGACCGTTCAGCGGGCTCACTCTTTCTTGCGCCCTCCCCCCTTGCAACCCCTACCCCCCAGTTCGTATTTCTGGTTTAGGCGTTTACTCATTTAGCATTCATTCAACATATTTTTAGTGCTTGGTCTTTTCTATCCAGGTCCCGTTCTAAGGGCTGGGGATACAGATGTGACAGACCGTGCACACACACGGACCCTACCCTCGCTATCGGGGGAGGAATCTAATTTCGGGCTCAGTTGCCTTTTGCACCCTAGTCTCCCCTCATACAGACCCATAGCGCCTGTTAGAGGTCGGGGTCTGCTGCGTTCTTGGGTTTAATCTTCATCCCACGCGTCCTTCTCATTCCACCCTGAGCCTGCTTGTGGTGGGAGGTGTGGGCTATTTTGTTTGTGATTATGTGCAGAAGATAACCACTAGGCTCGACTCCCCTACAGCTCTTTCTGCTGCCAGCCACTACCAGTCTAGGAGTCCTGACGCAAGAGCTTGTTGGTGTTCTTTGTTTGTTTTACTTTTCCAAAAGAAAGAACTTCACTATTAAAATGCATTCTTCCATTTCTTTTTCCTGCTCAACTAGACTATACAGGTGATTAACTACCTTTGGTAATGTCTAGATTGAATTATTATAGGGGCTGCACCTTGGCCCTCTAGAACCTGCATTATTTTATTGATTATGTTAGTTCTAGGTATTTACTTGTAAGCCTATCATGAGTATTTAAAAAAAAAACTTTTTAAAGTTTTTTTATTTTTGAGAGAGAGAGAGAGAGAGAGAGAGAGAGAGCGAGAGAGACAGTACGAGAGGGGAAGGGGCAAAGAGAGAGGGAGACATTAAATCTGGAGCAGGGTCCAGGCTCCGAGCTGTCAGCACAGAGCTTGTTGGTGGGCTGGAACCTACGAACCCACGAACCTTGAGATCACTACCTGAGCCAAAGTTGGACATTTAACCCACTGAGTCCCCCATGTGCCCCGTATCATGAATGTTCTTACCTAGGCTTTGCTTTCTACCCCAGACTCCTCTTCTTGTTTGCATTACGATGATCTTAACAACCCCTTTTTACCCCCATATTTTGTCATACGTAATTGGTTAATAGTTGATGAGAAACTTTTATAATGGAATTCTTGGCGGAGAGGAAATCAGAGGACTGTGATCTACTCAGTGTCACTTTACACATGGTTATCATTTACACGTCCTTAAGTTAGTTTTTGTTTTTAAGGTTAGCACTGTTTTTCTAGCAATTCTTAATGTATTAACTCCATTTTCCTCATAGCTTTTTCTTTTTTATATCACCTGGTTTTAAAATTTTTTTATCTTGTCAGTGCATTTACTGAACTTACCATCAGGGATTACTATAAAAAGAGGATCTAATACTGTATCCAATTTGTGAAAATAATTTATTTTTATTTTAGGAAGACCAACACTGTCATCTGAAGTTGGAATAATAATTTGTGATGTCACTAATCCAGCCTCACTTGATGAAATGGCTAAACAGTCGTCTGTTGTCCTCAATTGTGTAGGACCAGTAAGTAATCAGCCCTTTTTTGTATCGGAACAAACAGTCTATTCATTTCTAGCAGAATCTGGTATTTTATCTTCTAGAGGAACATAAGGACAGGGTAGAGAAGAATTGGTTCAAGGCCTTAACCCCATATGGGGAAGTTTTCACTTCTAGTGAGGAACAAATGGATCTGACCATGGTGTCCTCAGAGAGACTCCAGTCCCTCTGTGACCACATACCCGAGGATCGTGTGCTGCTGGGGTTACTGGGTACAACTATAATTGCCAACTCTTTTTTCTTACTGTATGCTTCTTTTTTTTTTTTTCTTTTTTGGTATGTTTATTTATTTATTTGGAGGGAGAGAGTATGCACTTAAGTAGGGGAGGGGCAGGGAGAGAGAGAATCCCAAGCAGGCCATGCACTGTCAGCCCAGAGCCTGACTCTAGGCTTGATCCCACGAACTGTGAGATCATGACCTGACCTGTAATCAGGCTTCACCAACTGAGCCACCCAGGTGCCCCTCTTACTGTCTGCTTCTTACATAAAAAAAAGTTTGAGCATGTACCCTGGTATGTTCTTTATTTACTTTTAAATGATATTCCTGTATTACTGTGCCAATATATATGTTAAAGACATATACAAAAATAGACTAGAAAAGGATTCATTTATTCAGTAAGCATTGAATATTTATTACATGCAAATTGCTCTGGTGAAGGTCCCTGGGACATAACGGTGAACCAAAGTGAAAATCCCTCATGGAGCTATGGCCTTGTGGGGGAGACAGAAAAGTAGAGTTCTCACAGTAGGTAATGATAAGTGCTTTGAAGAAAAGTGAGACAGGGTAAGGAGATAAACAGATAGTCAGATGAATGGTCAGGGAAGATCTCTGTGAGGAACTGACATTTGTGTAGAGACCTGGATGAAGTGAGGGGAGTAAGCTACGGGAACATTTGAGAAGAATGTTCCAGAGAAAAGCAGGTACAAAGGTCCTGAGGTGAGCGTGTGGTTAGCAAGACTGAGGAATGTGAGAGAGGGCATTGGGGCCCCAAGCTGGGCCGAGGTGGGAAGGTAGGTTGGAGAGGAACCCACGAATTAGGTCAGAGGGTCTGAGTAAGGTCAAGGTTTGAATTTTCTTCTAAGTGTGGCAGAGTCTCTGAGTGGTTGAAAGCAATAGCAGCTCCTGAGAGGAAGAAGAGGTGATAGGGGGCCAACGGCTGTGGGGGGGGGGGGAGGGGGTAGCAAGCCAAGCACAGCATGTAGTGAGAAGTGGGTGGGATCTGAGTGTACTCTTGCTACTATTCTGGACATGAAGGGGACACCTTTGTCCTGTGCAGCAGGGGGAGTGCTGGGGACATTTATGGACCTGAAGAAGCCATCACATTGGCAATACCTTTGAAAACTAAGCATCTAGAAGGCTGATGATAATGTTTTCAGTGAAAGCAGGAAGGTTTTTTGATTATCAGGTCCAACTGTAGTGAAGTTGTGTATTTAGATTACTCTCACTCCTGACTAGGTTGGATTCTGTGCTCTGTGACTCCCATCAGTCTCTTAGACACGGCCTTGGCCAACCTCCTTGCCCTTCCCTGCCCAGAATTCTGGAAAAATCCAAACCTGGTTATTCCAGCTTCACCGGCTCGACCTGAACATGAACCCGTGTTATCCAGTAACCCAGTAACTCCGAGTATCTGGAGACACCCGTGCTGACGGTCCTACTGTAAATATATGGTCACAGACCTCACGTGGGGCCTCAGCGCTGTAGAAATCCTGCCCCAGACCCCCAGACTGTCCTCTCTCCTCTCTGAGGCAGCAGTTTTACAGCTTCTCGCCTTTTAAGCTTCCCATCCCTCTTTTCCTCACTCTGATCTCAGATGATTTCCTTTCCTTTCCTTCACCATGACAGTAGAAGCCATCCAAAGAGAATTTCTTCACCTGCCTACCCGCACTTTCTGACTCTGCCTTACCTGCTGTCACAAGGAAACCCTCCCCCAGCCCTCACGGGTGCAGGATTTGGGGGCCTCATGTTTACTGTCCCACACGTTTCTGTGTGTTTTTAAAAAATTTTTTAAGTTTATTTATTTTGAGAGTGACAGAGACAGTCTGAGTAGGAGAGGGGCAGAGAGAGGGAGAGAGAGGGAATCCCAAGCAGGCTTTTCACTGCCAGCACAGGGCCCAATGTGGGGCTTGAACCCACAAAACTGCAAGATCATGACACAGCTAAACCCGAGAGTCAGACGCTTAACTGACTGAGATACCCAGGCGCCCCCTGCGTGTTCATTATCGTATTTTCCCTCTTGACTGCACTCTTTCTGTCCACACATAAATAGGTGATGACATCTCTTATCTTAAAAAGAACCACCCTTAATTCCATGTACCCATCCAATGACTTCATTTTTCTGGGCCCTCTTGTTAGCAGAACTTGAGAGTTTTTTCTCCTTGCTCTGCTTCCTCAGCTCCTACTCTCCCCGGAACCACCCTTGCCAGGCTTCTGTAGGCCTCCCTGCTTCAGTGAGACCTCTCCGCTCTCATCTTGATCCGGTCGTTTGTCCCCACCCCTCACGTCCTCCCTAGTCCCTAGTGGGATCAGAGTCTGGACTTAAGTCAGGTCCAACCTTAAAGCCTGTGCTCTAGACACCCATGCCGGTCAGCCATTTGCACGGTTCTGTGTCCACTGGGTCCCTCCTGACAGCAGGTCAGGACAGGAATGGTGAGTGGAGCCCCAGTGGTCAGAGCCACTACCTACACTTCTAATCCTTATACCTGTGTTACAGAGTAGAGGAGGGACACGGGTTTTGTAAGAAAGATGATGAATTTGATTTTGGTTATGTTGAAACTGATGTATCTGCTCAGTATTCTTTTTTTTCTTTCTGGTGTTTTATTTATTTATTTTGAAAGAGACAGCATGAGCAGGAGAGGGGCAGAGAGAGAGGGAGAGAAAAAGAATTCCAGGCAGTGTACGTGCTGCCCGTGCTGAACCCAATGCAGGGCTTGAACCCACAATCCATGAAATCATGACCTGGGCCGACATCAGGAGTTCGATACTCAACTGACTGAGCCACCCAGGTGCCCCGCTTCCCTGGAGTATTCTTGAATTAAGACAGGAAATACATATCATATAGTAGGATTATTATTATGTTTTTAGATAAGTGAGGCAGTCAAGGTGAAGAGAAAATAGGGGAGGGAAAGAAGCCAAAGTAAAATTAGCTTCATGCATGAATCATGCCCCATGCCCTGTGCTCTTGCTAGTCCTGAACTTGCTATCAGAAACCAAGACCCAGAAGCGTCTGCCAGCAGTTCTGGAGTAGACGTTGAATGTTATCAGGATACCTGTTGTGGATGACATCAGGAGAGTAGGAATTTTCCAGGGAAAGTCGGCAGCCCTGGCATGTGTAAGAATCACAGAAGGCTAGTGGGGTCCATCCCCAGACACTCTGATCTGGGGGGCCTGTGGCATGGGAAGGCGTAACCAGCATGCTGAACAAGTCATGGTTGAGAAACTTTGGGGAAAAATAACCAAAAGAAAGGCCACAAAAAGTCTCTAAATGAGTTTCAAAGCAGATGTGTTTAAATCTTAAGATTACCAAAGATGAAAAAGAGCTTTGGGGGCACCCCGGGGGCTCAGTCAATTGTGCACCTGACTCGATCTCAGCCCATGTCATGATCTCAGGGTGGTGAGTGCAAGCCCCAACTCGGGCTTGACTTCTTTCATTTTAATCTCTATTTCTATTTTATGTATGTTTAATTTTTTTAATGTTTGTTTATATTTGAGAGAGAGAGAGAGAGTGTGTGAGCAGGGGAGCAGCAAAGAAACAGAATCCAAAGCAGGCTGCAGGCTCTGGGCTGTCAGCACAGAGCCCGACGCGGGGCTCGAACTCACAAACTGTTAGATCATGACCTGAGCTGAAGTCGGATGCTTAACCTACTGAGCCACCCAGGGGCCCTATTTTATGTGTGTTTAAACTGTATGTCAGTGGAGCAGCCTGTGTAAATGGTCTGTGAGTAAATTCATGCAGCTTGGAAGTGATGGATTCAAGGTATGAACTTGCATCTGGTCACTTTGAAAGCCTTTGCTTGTCCCATCATACCATGCTGCCTCAGAAGCTTAGTGCTTCGGTAATCATATGTGGTTAATGCCTGAGGAGGGACTGGAACTTTTTTTTTTTAAATTTTTTTTAATGTTTTATTTATTTTTGATACAGAGAGAGACAGAGCATGAGAGGGGGAGGGGCAGAGAGAGAAGGAGACACAGAACCACAGAACTGGAAGCAGGCCCCAGGTTCTGAGCTAGCTGTCAGCACAGAGCCTGACGTGGGGCTTGAACCCACGAATGTGAGATCTGACCTGAGCCGAAGCCGGAGGCTTAACCGACTGAGCCATCCAGGCGCCCCGAGGGACTGGAACTTAAACAGACTCCCGAGTCCAGTAATTCCAGTGTCATTTTCTGTTCTTTTTTTTTTCTTTCTTTCTTTTTTAATGTTTAGAAAGAACCAGAAGAGCATGAGCAGGGGAGACAGGAGAGAGGGAGACAGAATCCGAAGCAGGCTCCAGGCTCCAAGCTGTCTGTTCAGAGTCTGACGCAGGGCTTGAACTCATGGACCACGAGATCATGACCTGAGCTGAAGTCAGACACTTAGCTGACTGAGCAACCCAGGCACCCCATCGTTTGCTGTTCTAAAGAAGGGGGAGGGACTCCTGGGTGGCTCAGTTAAGTGGCTGACTTTGGCTTAGGTCATGATCTCACGGTCTGTGGGTTTGAGCCCCACATAGGGCTCTGTGCTGACAGCTCAGAGCCTGGAGCCTGCTTCAGATTCTCTGTCTCCCTTTCTCTCTGCTCCTCCCCCCTCACACTCTGTCTATCTCTCAAAAATAAATAAACATTAAAAAAAAAAAAGAAGGGGGAAGGGGCTGTGGAGGTGACGCTTGGGGAGTCACGTAGTGAGAATTGCATTTTTTACCTACTTGAGGAGATCAATCCTTACATCTGCCTTGTCTTTTCCTTTAAGGGTTCCTTTACCTGTTTCTGAAAGGCTAGAGTTAAAAAAACAATATCCTTTTGCTTCTAGGAATGAGAAAAGGGAAACATTTGCCATGTGTCTTTTTAATGGGACTGACCCTGAATGTATTAGCTATTATACATTAACACTTTTGTTTTGGGGGTGCCTAAGTGACTCAGTTGGTTAGGCAGCCAACTCTTGATTTCGGCTCAGGTCATGATCTCCTGGTTTGTGAGTTTAAATCCTGCATCAGGCCCTGCACTCACTGTGTGGAGTCTGCTTCGGATCCTCTGTCTCCCCATTTTTAGCCTTCTCCCTCTCTCCCTCCCTCCCTCTCTCTCTCTCTCCCCCTCTCTCTCTCTCTCTTCCAAAAGTAAATAAATCTTAAATTGAAAAAAAAATTAAAAATTTTTTTGCTTTGGTGTCTTGAGCAACCTATAATTTGGGTGATCCAAAATCATATAATGTCAGAATATGTACTCTGTCCAAGGTTAAACCTACCCCCCTAAACCCTCTCCTCTTCCTGTTTTTCTTTATTTTGGCTTATAGTACCAGTTGCCCCCATGGCCATTGGCCCCATGTCCGTCTAATCAGCAGGCCCAGCCATTTCTGCCTCTCTAACGATCTGATGCTTAGTGCATCCTTCCCCGCAACCCCCCACCTTAGCCAAGCCCTTCGGCATCCGGACCAGTCAGGGGTTTTGTTCCCGGTACGGCGCGCAGACTGGTGTGCCTCCTCTATTAACCTCACACCACGGCCCTTCTTCAGATGCCCCAGGAGGGCCTAGTGATCCCGAGAAGAGGAAGCTCTGGTTGGTTAGCGACGTGCTGGTCCTTGTGGATCTGATCCTTAAGTTTCTTCCCAGACCTGCCCCGTCACTGCCCTCTCTAGGCTGTGCTTCATGTGTCCTTTCTCATAACCCCCTTCCTCACACCATTGCACAGACTTTATCTGGATTTTTCTGCCAAATCCTTATACTTCAGAATGCAATGCAAATAAATCACTTGTTCTAGAACACTTCCCATTTTGTTTTCAGGTAGAGGTAGGTACACTTTCCCCTACTTCGTTCATTCCTCCTTTGCGAACTGTCATGGTGCAGTCACATGATTTTGTTTCTCTTTTGGCTACTTTATTAATATTTGATTCTTTGTTTAAATGATTTTAATGTTATTAACCTTTATTTATTTTGAAGCAGGAAGAGAGAGAAAAGGTGAGTGAGCATGCAGGGGAGGGGCAGAGAGAGAGGGAAAGAGAGAGAATCCTAAGCTCAAACTCACACTCACCAATCGTGAGATCATGACCTGAACTGAAGTCACAGGTCAGACACATAGCTTCCTGAGTCACCCAGGAGCCCCTTAATATTTCAGTCCTGATAATCAAGACTGTACTTGAAGACTCAGTGGCATTTCATTCATTTAAGCTTGCTAAGTAGGAGTTAACCGCTGGTTTTCTTCATCCCTCCTCCAGTATCGATTTTACGGAGAACCTGTAGTGAAAGCGTGTGTTGAAAACGGAACGAGCTGTGTGGACATCTGCGGAGAGCCCCAGGTACGTGGAGTGGGAAAGAAGGGATGGAATTAGCAACCCAACTTCCTGTTAACGTGGACAATGTTTAGTGTAGTTTTGCAGGTCGTTTTAGACGCGATGCCCCCTCCCTACTGTTGACAGATGGTGTTCCATGCTTGAAGGAAAGCCCGATGGGAGGGGCTCTTCCGTTTTCTTGAATTTTTTCTTCCTCACCACTTCATTTATTTCACGTCCCTCGTAGGCAGGCTGTGCTGATTTTTATAGCTATGGCAGGCTGTGAATGGAATTCATGGAAGTGGTGTACTATGTGCAAATTCTTGGAGTCGCACTTTCGTAACTTTCTCGTAATGAACTCCCTTTTTATAAACAGACACCTTTACAGCATTGAAGAAAAGTAAGCACGAAATCCTCTCAACCTCAAAGTGTTAGATATTCACATTTGCTGAGGGCTTACCACACCGGCGCTGTACTAATGGAGCATTTTATGCAATCTGAATTTTTGACATTCCTATACAGTAGGTATCGTCTTTCCTGTTTTGCGGATGAGGAAATCAAAGCTTAGGAGGGTTAAGTCATGCAGCTCAAAGTCATGCAACTACTAAGCATGAACTAGGACTCGAGTTGAGCTTTGCGTGATGGCAGGCCCGCTCGTGAGCGGCGAGCTCTGCCACCTCTGTTAATGGTCCCTCATGGCCCCGTAGTCTCCACTAATCACCATCAGCGGTGTGCCAATATATTGACATGTCTGGAGATACTGGGGAAGCGTAAATTCCCAAAACTGACTGATGAAGATGGAGGGGCGCCCGGCTGGTCCAGTCCCTGCAACATGCTACTCTTGATCTCGGAGTTGTGAGTTCAAGCCCCATGTTGAATGTAGAGTTTACTTAAAAATCTTTTTTTTTTTTTTTAAACAAGAGGTAGAAAACATGAATGAAGCAAAAAATAATTCCTGTCTTTTTTTTTCTTATGTTTATATGTTTTTGAGAGAGAGAGACAGAGACAGAGCATGCGTGGGGGAAGTGCAGAGAGAGGGAGACACAGAATCCAAAGCAGGCTCCAGGCTCTGAGCTGTCAGCAGAGAGCCTGAGGTGGGGCTCAAACCCACAAACTGTGAAATCATAATCTGACCCGAAGTTGGATACTTAACCAACTGAGCCACCCAGGTACCCCCAAAATAATTCCTATCTTATTTAAGAACAGAACTCCCAGAGCAAAGAAAAGATTGAAAAATTTCTAAACTATCTCATAAACTACAATAAAAGTGATATCAAAACTTAATAAAAGATCCAGATCTGGAATATATAAAGAACTCTTATAGGGCAATAATACAAATTCAAGTAACCCAGTTAAACATGGGCAGAGGGATGAGTAGAGCCAAATGTCCTTCCTGTGCAGAAGAATTCCACATAATTTATGTAGCTACCCCACCCTGAGACGGGGAGCATGACCCCCGCCCCCACTAACCTGTGGGCGGCACTGAGGTCCCCCCCCCCGCCCCCGCCTTCCGAAGAGAACGGTATGGGAGGGAGGGAGGAGAAGAGAGAGAATAACTTGGTGAAACCTGACCGCTACCACCTCAGCCAGGTGTTCGGGGTCAACATCAACACTGATAAATCCTGGTGGTAGTCGGTACCCTTGAAAGAGTGTCATGAAGTGGCCCTTTACTCCGGCAGTCTTCCTTCCCAAAACCGTAACCGCAGTCTAGTCTTGAGAAAAATTCCAGTAGGGGGGAAGTCAACAAAATGCCTGATCAGAAGCCCTCAAAACTGTCAGGGTCCTCAGAAACCAGGAGACTGAGAAACTTTTGCAGCCAGGAGGGCACTAAGGAGACATGCCCACTAAATGCAATGCGGAATCCTGGCAGAGGAAACGGAAGGGAATCTGGATAAAGGGTGGACTGTAGCTACTGATAGTGTTACCAATATCGCTTCATTAATTGTAACAGATGTTAATGCCAAAGCTGTAATGACAGGGGAAACTGGGTGCGGGTATGTGGGAACTCCCACTACTCACATTTTCTGCAAATCTGACACTGTTCTAAAAGTCACTGTTGGGGCACCTGGGGGCCTAAGTCGGTTGAGCATCCGACTTCAGCTCAGGTCATGATCTCACAGTTCGTGAGTTCGAGCCCCACGTTGGGCTCTGTGCTGACAGCTCAGAGCCTGGAGCCTGCTTCAGATTCTGTATCTCCCTCTCTCTCTGTCCCTCTCCTGTTCACACTCTCTCAGAAGTAAACAAATGTGAAAAATAAATAAATAAAAGTAACTTAAACACAAGCAGAGGATTTGAACAGACATTATTCTCCTCTTCTGTCTCTCCTTCCCTCCACTATATATATATGCATAGGTACATGTCTATAATCATGTCCATCCGAGGAATAGGTTTGGGTTAAGCTTTCTTGCTTTTTTTTTGTTTTTTTTATATATAAATTTAATTTTTCATAATAGATGTTACTCTGACACTTAAAAGACATTTTGAAAAAATTAATAGTGTCGTTAAGTTAGATCAGCCTGTCTCCTGCACTACTTGGTATATGGTAGGTAAATAGTAAATACTTGATGAATAGATGAAAAACATTTTGGCAGTTAATATTTCACTATAAGCAGTACCAGTTAGCATTTTCAAAATGCAATTGCTTTGTCTTTTAAGGTCTCTCATTTAATACTGATGTAAATGTTTCTGTATAGCTCTGATTCAGGTTTTCGTTCCGTATTTTTTAGTTTCTGGAACTGATGTATTGGAAATATCACGAGAAAGCTGCAGAAAAGGGGGCTTATATCATTGGAAGCAGCGGCTTTGATTCCATTCCGGCAGACCTGGGAGTTATATATACCAAAAACAAGATGAACGGTAATTATCAACCAAGAAACAATAAGTGAATTTACAATAGAAAGGCTTCATGTTCATAAGTGTGGAAGAGAAACAACTATCAGTGGGTAATGGTAAAACACTCGCTTTGTTTTTAATATAGCTATAATTGTTATAAAATATGACTGGCATCTGGAGGGCCCAGTTTCTAAACTATCTCATAAACTACAATAAAAGTGATATCAAAACTTAATAAAAGATCCAGATCTGGAATATATAAAGGACTCTTGGTTAAGTGTCAGCTCAGCTCTTGGTTCCAGGGTCATGGGTTCAGGCCCCATGTTGACTTTTGTGCTAGGCATGAAGCCTACTTAAAAAAAAAATGCTACTGACCCTGTTTTTTGAGATGTGGTTAGTACTGTGCGTGTTTTAGTGAAGGATTATCCATTGTCTCAATGAAGTTATGGTTAGACCTGTACCATTTCTGGAAAAAGAATTTCTGACAGCCATTGTAAGTTTAAACATGCTTGGTTTAGGAATTGACACATTTAAGAATATGATTTATATAGATATTATAATTGAAGTTTTAACATTTGTAATCAACAAAGCTAAGACGTCTTGAACAAATTTTTTGACTTCCATTTCACCCCATTCATAAGAGGAAACAATAATTTAAGAATGGAAAAAATCATGCTCATTGGGCAGCACGTCGTACTAAGATTGGAACAGTACGGAGAAGCGAGCCTGGCCCCGCAGAAGGGTGTCGCGCAGGTACGTGAAGCAGTCCATAGGTTTGAGACAACAGGTGTTGGCGAGGATGTGGAAGAAAAGGAACCCCCTGCACTGTTGGTGGGAATGCAAACTGGTGTGACCACTGTGGGAAACAATGTGGAGTTGCCTCAAAAAGTTAAAAATTGAACTACCCTGCAATCCAGCAATTATACTGCTAGGAATTTACCCAAATAGTACAAGACGCCAACCAGTTCAAAGAGACACCTGCTCCTCTCTGTTTATTGCTGCATGAGTTACAGCAGCCAAGCTGGGGAAGCAGCCCGCGTGTCCACTGATTGATGGATGGATAAAGAAGGTGTCGTGTGCACACACACGCATAGATAGATATGGATGTATGTGTGTGTATACACACGAGCACACACTGGAACATCAGTCAGCCATAAAAAAGAATGAAATCTTGCCATTTGCAGTAACATGGATGGAGCTAGAGAGTATAATGCTAAGTGAAGTAAGTCAGTCAAAGAAAGACAAATACCATATGATTTCACGCGTATGTGGAATTTATGAAACGAAACAAGCAAAGGGGAAACAGATAAACCATGAAACGGACTCTTTTTTTTTTTAATGTTTATTTTTGAGAGAGAGAGAGCATGAGCGTAAGTGGGGGAGGCGCAGAGAGAGAGAGGGAGATATAGAATCCGAAGCAGGCTCCAGGCTCTGAGCTGTCAGCACAGAGCCTGACATGGGGCTCCAACTCATGGACCACGAAATCATGATCTGAGCTGAAGTCAGACGTTTAACCAACTGAGCCACCCAGATGCCCATAACCAGACTCTTAACCATAGAGAAGACTCTGGTGATCCGGGAGACTGATGGGGAATGGGTCAAATAGGTGATGGGGATTAAGGAGTGCACTTGTAATGAGCACTGGGTGATTAACATAAAAACCTAAAAAAAAAAAAAAAGGAAATGAATGGTGGCAATAGATATACAATTAAAAAGATTGGATGGTTACTGAATTTCCAAAGTTGACGAGAAGTACCAACTCTACTCCACTGAGAAAATGAACAAAATTCTTTGTCTTAATAGTTATGCTCTTCTTGAAAGCTTTTTGTTGTAAATAATACCCGTTTAGAATTAAAAACCCTTAATTTTTAAAAAGAGAGAAAAAAAATACGGTGGTAAGACAATGGAAGTTATTAATGTCATGCTTATTTTAAGAGGGTCCATTTAGAACATGACACGAAACAGGTAACACCAGTGTCCATAACCGTTCGAGAGTTTAAACAGATGGAAGGTGTTTCAGTTTGTATTAAAAAGTTAACGTAACTCTGAAACCAAAGCCCCAGAGAGATAGCACTTAAAAATATAGCACCAAAAAAGGCTCGAAAGCAGTCTTACTTGGTGAAATTGGTAGTAAAAAAAAAAAAGGCTAAATAAAATTTTAATAAATATTCAATGGCATAAGACCAAGGTTTATTTGGAAGTTATGTAATCATCACATCAGAATATCAAAGATGAAAAGCTGTGAGACCATCTCAGTAAATCATTTGAAAATCCTTGCCATTTGCCGACTCAAAGTTTTAGGAATTTAGGAATAGATTATTTTATTCACATAATAAATGTCACCAGGCAATAGCCTATATCATATTAAGTGAGGAAACACCAGAACATTCCCAATAAAAAGAAGAACATGGATTGAACATTTTCTTTAAAGCATTCAGTCTTGCGATCATGAACCTGGGTCTCCATTTATTAAAAATATTCTTTTAAATCTGTAAAGTTTAGACATTTTTCTCATGATAGTTTTACATATTTCTTACTAAGGTTGTCTTTAAATATTTAATAGTTTCCATTATTTGGAATAGATTTTTTTTTCTTTTAAGAGAAAAATATTACTTTATGCCTTGTTTAAAAACTTTGCTTTCCTGATCTCACAGTTCGTGGGTTTGAGCCCCATGTCAGGCTCTGTGCTGACAGCTCAGAGCCTGGAGCCTGCTTTGGATTCTGTGTCTCCCTGTCTCTCTGCTCCTCCCCCATTCACGCTCTATCTCTGTCTCTCAAAAATAAATAAACATTAAAAAAATGTCTTTTTAAACTTCGCTTTCAGATACTAAAACCTAAGAGTCAGTGTTTTAACAAGTGCCCCAGCTGATTGGTACAAGTGGTCCGCACTTCATTGCATGCTCCCTTCAGTGGTCCATGTTCTTTCCACACACAGCTTAGATCACAGAGCCGTAAATCCCGACTGTGTTCTTTTAGCAGCCTGCAGAGTCCTCTCTCTGACTTGAACGCAATGATCTGGTGGTCCCCTAAGCGACATTTATATGGTTGTAGTCTCATCACTGTGGATGACGTGGTTATTCATTATCTTTCTATGTCAGCTTCCTAGAGCCCCATAATTTCGTCCTCTCTAGGATTAAAATGAGGAACAGTGTCCTCTTTAGAAATTGCTATTTATGTTTTGTAAGTTTAGAGAGAGCACTTGCACACACAGGAGGAGTAGTAAGAGGGAGGAAGGGAGGGAGAGGGAGAAGGAGAGGGGGAGGGAGAGGGAGAAGGAGAGGGAGAGGGAGAGGGAGAGAGAGAGAGGGAGAGGGAGAGAGAGAGAGAGAGAGAGAATAAATGAATACTAAGCAGGCTCCGCACTGTCAGTGAGAGCCCAATGTGGGGCTCAAACTCACGAACCATGAGATCATGACCTGAGCCCAAATCAAGAGTCAGATACTTAACCAACTAAGCCACCCTTGATATATTTCGTATGACCAGATTTTGAGAATTTGCACATTACGTTTTTCTTTTGTCTTACTGCTCTTGAGAAATTCAGCGATTAATTTTGTAACCACTGTGCCCATCTTATTAGTCCCCATGGTTGTTATGTGGTTGATTTCTCCCTCTTATTCTGGCTTTGGTTTTCTATTATAATGTGTACTTATTTTGACTTCATTTTAACAGCCTTTAAGTATTTTCTAAGCCATCACACAGGCCATTTTGATAGGTTTCCTGTGCATTCGTTTTAAATCACTACAAATAAGCCTTCTTGAAAGCAATCATACAGGAAAAGGGAATTAATCCCATAGATGTACTTTTGAGAACTGTGTCCCAATGGCCTTCTGGAGTGAGTGACTAGATTGTTGCCTTGTTGGAAGACGTGTTTAGTGTTTTTGGTCTGAATTCTAGAAAAGATCTTATTAGTACTAGTGCATAGAGTTTTTTCTAAACGATTCTTTCTGACAACTTACCTGGCTTCCCTTGCTTCCAAAGTCTGTTTCCACTAACACAACACAATTGTTACCACTATCGATTTTCTGACTGTATTGGCTACAGGCTTGGTAAATGTGGTTCTTAAAGGAATAGGAGATCTTACTTGGTTTTACTTTTGCTCTTCTACTCTTTCAGGTACGCTGACGGCTGTGGAAAGTTTCCTGACTGTGCATTCCGGACCTGAGGTTAGTTTCTGTTTGTCAGGTGATTTTTAAAGTTAACATTATAAACATTTTGGAAATGAATTATATTTTTAAAAAATTTGGAAATGATCCATGCCTCCTAAAAATATTTAATTTCATATGTATTTATAATTTTTAGTATATGAAAGTTAGTATGTTTACTTTTAAAAAGTAAATGGTAGATTGCTTGGAATTACTTAGACTTAAAATAGAATTTTGTTAAAAACAATTGCAGAGCCCATTGTATTAGAATGAGACACCAGCATCCCAACACCAAAGTATCTATTGTTCTGGTGCAATAAATGTCATCAGCCAAGACGATTGTCACCTTAGTACAAGTCAGGGCCCTTCTGTTCCCTGCCTCACTTGGGGCAGGTGCTATTGTGGCCGTAAAAAAAATTATGTATGATGCAATTACTGAATTTATAGTTTGTTTGGGAAGCTAAGACAGTTGTATTTCTGGGAGGACCACGCTTTTTGATCACACTTTTGTTGCCAGTAGTGTCTGACCCAATTCTAGGTCTACACCTGAGCCTTCATAAGTACGTTGTCTTTAAAACACATTCATTCAACAAATGCTCTGTAGTTGTGCACATATGTATAGTAGTGCAAGGTAGTGTGCCACACAAATGTGTCCATTCAGACCTGCCCTTAAATAACTCAGCATGGCAGGAGATGGAGACTAAAGGGATGAGGTGAAATACTATTGGATTCTGAGGATGGAGAGTGCTCTAGCTGGGAGGCCAGAGAAAAGAACCGTTATTTATGTTTTTATTTTTTATAATTTTTTAAAATGTTTAAGCTTATTTATTTATTTTGAGAGAGACAGAGACAGCATGAGCAGGGGAGAGGCAGAGAGAGGGAGGGAATCCCAAGCATGTGCCACACTGTCAGCACAGAGCCTGATGCAGGGCTCAAACTCATGAACCGTGAAATCATAACCTGAGCTGAAACTAGGAGTCCGACGCTTACCTGACTGAGCGCCACCCCCGCTCCCCCCCCCCCCGTGTCCCCAGCGATAAGAACTTGCAGAGGCTGCGGCCTGTTTGTGACTCAGAGGTTGGTGCTGTGGCAATGGGACACAGGAGAGGGAATAGTGGGATCAGACATAGCTGTGGGCCGGTGCGAGGCGCGTCAGTGGGAAGACTGGGTGTGATCCTCTGGATCATGGGGTCAGATGAATAAACACAAAGAATTACAGAAACATGCTAAGATTCGTGGGTGAAGAGCATGCCCACTAGGGTCTCAGAATAAAGGAAGGGGATGGTGGGCCTGGGGAACTGGGAAGGCCTCCCAGAGGCCTCGCCGAGTTTAACCTTAAGAGCAAACAGCATGTGGAAGGTCAGAGGCAGGGACCTGAACTAGGCCTCAGGAACTAGGGTGGAGGACATTCTTGAGGCTGTGGGGAGCGTGTGGAAACCCAGCTCAGCCCAGTTTAAGCCAACAGAACAGAATGTGAATCTACTGATTGGCCTAACCAGTGTCTGCAAGTAAATGGTATGGCTGGGTCTCAACCTCAAATGGTATTATCAGAGGCTCCCCCCCATATCCTCTGTTTCTGTCTCTTTCATCTCTTCTGGGTTTGTCTCTGTCCACTCTCAGTGTGTCAGAGAAGGTGCTGGCAGTCCTGGGTACACATTGCCCTTAATGGTCCTCATTTCCTGGGAACAGGGCTGATGTATCACGTGATGGGAAAGATCAGTCAAGTATCGGGCCGTTTGGCTATTCTTGAAACAGTCCGGGTGACTGGTGTCCTGGAGTAGTCAGATTGCCCAGGGCCACCGGTCTCTGGAGGGAGACCCATACAGTAGTCTCATCGGTACAACATGGAGCAAGTTCCAGAGGGGGAGGGACCTGGAGAAGCAGAGGATTGCGGGGAACTGCTGACTGGGAGAGTCGGACAAGAGGCTTCTTTTGAAAGATTAGTGGGAGATGCAATTGGAAAGACAAGGTGGAGGTAATGAGGAGTCTTCCCTTTCTTGGAGGAACAGAAGAGCCCCGAGTGGGTGGGCCTCACTGAGTCAAGTCAGGAGTCCCTCCTTAAGTGTACACATTTTGAACCTGGATTGCCTGGGCTTGAATTCGGGCCCTGCCGCTTACCGGGGATGTGACTGTGGGCAAGCCAGGGGTCCTTCCCTCATCTCTAAAAGGAGGCGATCAGCGTGGCTACTCCATATTGTTGCTCTGAGGATTACATTAGTCAACGAATATAAATCAGAACCATGGTTGGCAGGTGGCAAATTGCTCAATAAGTGTTATTAAGTATTATCTTTATTAATATTATTAGAACTTAAAGTGGGGGCTTCACTTGGGACAGGAGTGTTGAAGCATCCGTATCACTGCAGCCCCTCTCACTCCCCTTAAGGCAGAGTCCACCGGCTCAGTGTCACAGGGCCGGGGAGACTGCATGCACCCTGTGTCACTAAGCCGTTCTCATGCCCCTCCTTATCTTATGTTTCCCCTTGAGCCTTTTCATTTTACCAGAAGAATTGTATCACAGACTGTGTGTTTGGTCATAAAGCAAGAGTCAGAGAATTCAGAGGGTTGAAATCCTATTCTGTAGAAGGGCGCTGTCCAGCGGAGCTTCCCACAGCAGGGAAAGCGCCCCACGTGTGCTGCGGGCGCGTGGCCTCCGTGCGGATCGGCTGGCCCAGCTCTGGAGCGGCCCGGCGCCTCTTCTGTGTCCCGCAGGCTGAGGATGATTTCTGCACTTTCAAAGGGCTGCCACAGAAACATAAAGACGAAGACTATGTAGTAGAGACCGGACATGGACTGTAAAACCTAAACAGTTTGCCAACGTGTCCTGACAGATCTGCTTTAGACCACAGTGCAGTTACACTGGAGGTCAGTGAAGGGGTAACATGGGACGCTCTGTCCAGGTGGGTATTGTGGAATACATTTTAAATTTGTGTCCTCAACCCTGAGCTTTTCTCTGAACCCAGACTGAAAATATCCCATCACATAATTGACATCTCCTGACCTGATAGATCCTGCAAACTGCTTTTTGGTCCATGGCCGGCCTCCTGTTTTTCCCTTCCAAATGTGCTCCAGCCTCAGCTCATCTGTATCAATTTCAGTGGGTGGCGATGCGTCCGTCCACGGATTCAGGTCAGGTGATAGGATCATAGCTGTCTCTGTCCCCCGAAACCTGAGTCCAGTCAGTCAGGAAATCCTGTTGATTCTGCCCCCAGGATCACTTTTCACCAGGTCCCTTCCTGCCACCCTGTTCTTGCTTCTGTCTGTTCTTGTCCCGCCCCTCCTCAACACAGCAGCCTGGGTGATCCTTTTCAGACACAACCTGGTCACGTCCCTCCTCAGCTCAGAATTCTTTAGTGGCTCCGGATCACACCCGGAGTGCAAGCCAGATGTCCTTCCAGTGAGCGATTGGAAGTGATCTGGCCCCAGTTAGTCTCCAGCCTCCTCTCCTACAGAACTCCCCTCATTCATTCATTCTTCACGTATTTGTTTTTAAGTTTATTTACTTATTTTGAGAGAGAGTCATAATGAGTGGGCGAGGAGTAGAGAGAGAGGGAGACAGAGAATCCCAAGCAGAGCCCCATGCAGGGTTTGAACTCACAACCGTGAGATCATGAGCTGAACCCATGAGCTGAACTGACTGAGCCACCCAGGTGCCACTATGTATTGTATTTTTTATTGAGTTTATCACCCTCTCTGGAATGTGAGCACCACAAAAAGAAGGCTTCTTGTCTGTTTAATTCACCAAGCGTCTAGAACAGTGCTGGTCACATAGTCTCAGTAAGTCTTTTTGGCTGAGTTGAGTGGATGAGGCTAACTTAACCTTAATTCCAAAACTCTATGGGAATAATTCCAGCATGTAAAAGTATGGTCCAGTTTATATAGAGGTAAAAATCCTAACTAAAATACTAGGAGATTAAAAGCGGTCATAAATATATAAGACAAAAAGTACATTTTGACCAAGTTAATTTTAGAGAAGGAATATGAGGTTTAACATGATATCACTTTGATTCACCTCACTATCAGGTTAAAGGAGGACAGGCATAGGATCATCTCAATAAATAGAGAAAACAGTTTTTGATAAAACATATCTATTCACGATTAAAACCTACAGCAGGCTAGGAGTGGAAGGGAAGATTACCTTTTTTAGAACAGCTATAACAAACACAATACCCAGTGTTTAACACTGAAAACTCTTGCTCTGAGTTCTGGGATGACGTGGGAGCCCTCGGTCATTACTTCAGCTGGATCCTAGCCAGAGCGGTAGTACAGGAAAACAAAAACTCTACAGAGGTTAGAAAGGAAAAAACAAACCTTTTCTCAGCAGATGATATAATTGTGAATGTAGAAAATTCAAAGGAAATCTACAGGTAGCATTATTAGAATTAATAAATGAGTTTCATAAATTGCAGGGAAAACTTCTTTTTCTCACTGGATTGCCATGGCTTGCCTCTCCAGGCTGACACATCGGTGGCCCAAGTGGTGCGAACGGACATCCTTGTCTTGTTCCTGATCTTAGAAATCTTTCAGGCTCTTGCCACTACGTATGACATTAGCTGTGGCTTTTCATAGATGCTCTCTGTTAGGTTGAGGACATTTCCTTCTTTTCCGAGTCTGTTGACTGTTTATTACTGTGAAGAGTGTTATATTTTATCCAATGCTCTTTCTGCATCTGTTGAGATGGTCGTGTGGTTTTGTTTTTATTATCTCCTTACACTGTGTTACTTAAGATCGATTTCCTCACTTGGTCGTAGTATGTGATCCTTCTTCTATATTGCTAAGTCTAGTTTGCTATTAGTTTGTTGATGGTGTTGCATCTCTACTCATAAGGAATATTGGTCTGTAGTTTTCTCGTGATGTCTTTGTGATTTTAGTACCAGGGTAATTAATACTGGTCTTTGGGAAAGAGTTTTTTTTGCGAAGGATTGGTGTCAGTTCTTTTTTTGTTTAATTTTTTAATGTTTATTTTTTCTTTTTGAGAGAGAGAGTGAGTGAGAGAGTGAGCAAGTAGGCTAGGGGCAGAGAGAGAGGGAAAGAGAGAATCTCAAGCAGGCTATACACTGTCAGCATGGATTCCAGAGCCCAACGTGGGGCTTGAACCCCCGAACCATGAGATTATTATGACTTGAGGCTAAGTCAGACACTTAAGCGACTGAGCCACCTAGACACCCCTGGGCGTTTTTTTCCTTTAAAACTTTTTTTAAAAATTTTTTATGTTTTTTATTTATTTTTGAGAGACAGAAAGAAACAGTGCAAGCAGGGGAAGGTCAGAGAGAGAGAGCGAGACACAGAATCTGAAGCAGGCTCCAGGCTCTGAGCTAGCTGTCAGCACAGAGCCCGATGCACGGCTCAAACTCACAAACCATGAGATCATGACCTGAGCCGAAGCCTGATGCTTAACTGACTGAGCCACCTAGGCACCCCCCAAATTTTTTTTTAAAACAATGTTTATTTTTGAGCGACAGAAAGAGACAGAGCACGGGAAGGGAGGGTCAGAGAGAGACACACACACAGAATCAGAAGCAGGATCCAGGTTCTGAGCTGTCAGCACAGAGCCCGACGTAGGGCTCAAACTCATGAGCATGAGATCATGACCTGATCTGAAGTCAGATGCTTAATGGACTGAGCCACCCAGGTGCCCCTATTATTTTTTAAATGTTTGATAGAATTCATTAATGAGATTATCTGGGCCTGGGCTTTTCTTTGTGGAAGTTTTTTGGTTACTTATTAAATATCTCTATTTCTTATAGGGTTTACTAGGATTTTCTATTTCCTCTTAAGTCAATTTTGGTAGTTTGTGGCTCGATTAGTTTCCTAGGCCTGCCATAACAAGCTACTTCAAATCAAGTGGCTTAAACAACAGAAATTTATTGTTCTCACAGCTCTGAGGTTTGAAGTTTGAGATCAAGGTGTTGGTGGGCTAGGTTCCGACAGAGACTGTGAGGGAGAATCTGCTCTGTATTTCTCTCCTGGCTTCTCTCCTGGGCGTTCTGGGCTTGTAGATGCTGCGCTCTGATGTCTGCCTCCATCTTCATGTGGCATGCTCCCCGTGTACGTGTCTGTGTCCTCATTTCACCTTTCTCTAAGGACACCACTCATTCTGGATTAGGGGCTTACCTACTCCAGTCTAACCTCATCTTAACTAATTCTATCTGTAGCAACCCAGTTTTCAAATAAGGTCACATTTTAAGATATTAGCAGTTAGGACTTCAGCTTATGAATTTGGGGACCTACAGTTCGGTCTGTAACATTGTCTTTCTAGGAATTTGTCCATTTCATCTAGGTTATCATTTGTTGGCATACAGTTCATAGTGTTCCTTTGTACTCCTTTTTATTTCTGTAAGGTTGGTAGTAATGTCCCTTGTTTTATTCCTGATATTAGTAATTCAGTTCTCACTCTCTCTTTGTCAGTCTGGCTAAAAGTTTGTCAAGGTGGTTAATTTCTTCAAAGAAAGAAATTTTGTTTCATTGATTTTCTCTATTTTTCTATTTTGTTTCATTTATTTCCACTCTAGTCTATTGTTGCTGGACACAAAATTGATATAAAAATCAGTTGAAGTTTGAGATCTATATACCAGCTACAGTGAGAAAATGAATTTTTTTTTAAAAAAGAGCTGTTTATAATAGCATAGAGAAAATCAAGTACCTAAGGATAGTAGTAGAAAAGTGTGCAGTATTTCTACGAAGACAACTATAAGATGTTATTGGGAGACCTTAAGGAAGACAAATAAATGGAAGAATCCACCATATTCATGGATTGGGAGACTTAGTTTTGCTAACATGTCAGTTTTCCTCAAATTGATTTATAATCCTATATAATTCCAATCAAAATATGAAAACAGGTTTTTATTTGTTTTTGGTTGCAACCTGACAAGTTAATTCTGAAATATATATGGAAATGTAGAGGGCTGAGAATAACTGAGACTTTCTTAAAGGAGAGGATGCAGAAAAAGATGCTCTTGGATATCAGGATGCATGATTAAGTCAGTGAGTTACCTTGGCAGCGGACACTAGTGGGCCAGTAAAACAGAATAAAGAGCCCAGACTAGTTCCTCTCTGTGTGAACACATGACTTGTGGGAAGGGGGCTTTTCAGGAAATGATGCTGGGACAGCTGGGTATTTACAGGGAGAGAAATGAAATTGGACTCATACTTTGCACAATGTTCAAAAATCAGGTTTAGGTGGATTGCAGACCTAAATGTGAGAGACAACAACAGTGAAGGGTTTAGAAGATGATGTGTACTTCATGGCCTCAGAGTTGGGAATGGCTTCCCCCCCCCCCCCCCCCCCGCCGCACATTTATTTTATTATTTTTTCATTGTGGTATAATTGACATATTACCTTAGATTAGTTTCAGGTATACAAAATTATTTGGCATTTGTATATACTGCAGTATATTGCAAACGATCACCATAATAAGTCTAGTCAACACCCATCACCATATCTGCTTGTAAATTTCTTGTGACAAAAACTTTTAAGATCTTCTCTTTTAGCAACTTTCAATTATGCAGTACCGTATTTGCTATATAGTCACCAGGCTGTTTATAGAGGGAATGACTTCTTAAAAGAGACACAGAAAGCATTAAATAAAGAAAAAGTGATCATTTGTATACATTTAAAATGGAGAGTATTTGTTTATCAGAAGATACCGTTTACAAAATGGAAAGGCCAGGCACAGAGTGAGTGAGCGTTCGTTCGTTCTTTCTTTCTTTCTTTCTTTCTTTTTTTCTTTCTTTCTTTCTTTCTTTCTTTTTTTAAGTTTTTTGTTTTTTTTTAAATGTTTATTTTGAGAGAGAGAGAGCAGGGAGGGGCAGAGATAGAGGGAAAGAGAGAATCCCAAGTAGGCTATGCACTGTCAGCATAGAGCCAGACACAGGGCTCAGACTTATAAACCATGAAATCATGACCTGAGCTGAAGTCGGGAATTGGACACTTAATTGACTGAACCACACAGGTACCCCTCAAAATTTTTAATTTTAATTCAGTACAGTTAACACACAATGTTCTATTAGTTTTGGGGTACAGTACAGTGATTGAGCACTCCCTACTATACCTGGTGCTCATTCAGCACAACAAATGTGCTCCTTAGTCTCCATCACCTGTTTGACCCATCCCCCCATCACCCTCCCCTCTGGTAACCAGCAGTTTGTTCCCTAGAGTTAAGAGTCTCTTTCTGAGCTTGTCTATCTCTTTTTTCCTTTGCTGATTTGTTTTCTTAAATTCTACATGAGTGAATTCATATAGTATTTGTCTTTCTCTGACTTATTTTGCTTAACATTATACTCTCTAACTCCATCCCTGTCCTTGCAAATGGCAAGATTTCATTCCTTTTTATCGCTGAATAGTATTCCATTTGTGTGTGTTTGTGTGTGTGTGTATGTGTCTCACCTCTTCTTTTGGTTATTGTAAATAATGGTGCGATAAACATAGGGGTACATGTATCCCTTTGAATTCATGTTTTTGTATTTTGGGGGTGAATACCCAGTATAGTGTGATTACTAGATCATGGGATAGTTCTATTTTCACCTTTTTGAGTAACCCCCATAACTGTTCCCACAGTGGCTACACCAGTTCGCATTCCCACCAACAGTGCATGAGGGTTCCTTTCTCTCCCCGTCCTCACCAACACTTGTTGTTTTTTGTCTTTTTGATTGTAGCCGTTCTGACAGGTGTGAGGTGATATCTAGCTGTGTTTTTGATTTGCATTTTCCTGATGATGAGTGATGTTGAACACCTTTTCACGTGTCTCTTGGCCATCTGGATGTCTTCTTTGGAGAAATGTCTGTTCACGTCTTCTGCCCATTTTTTAACTGCATTTTTTGTTTTTTTGGCTGTTACAGATTTTTTTTTGGGTATATTTTGGATACTAACCCTTTATGGGATATGTCATTTGCAAATATCTTCTCCCATTTAGTAGGTTGCCTTTTAGTGTTGTTGTTTCCTTTGCCGTTCGGAAGCTTTTTATTTTGATGCAGTCCCAATAGTTCATTTTTGCTTTCATTTCCCTTGTCTCAGGAGATATATCTGGAGAAAGCTTAACTGTGGCTGATGTCAGAGACATTATTGCCTGTGCTCTCTTCTAAGACTTTTATGTTTTCAGGACTCACATTTAAGTCTTCAATCCATTTTGAGTTTATTTTTGTGCATGGTGTAAGAAAGCGGTCCAGACCCCATTCTCTTGCATATCGCTGTCCAGTTTTCCCAACACCATTTGCTGAAGAGACTACCTTTATTCCATTGGATATTCTTTCCTGATTTGCCAAAGATTAATTGACCATATAATTGTGGGTTTATTTCTGGGTTTCCTATATTCTTCTGATCAATGTGTCTATTTTTGTGCCAGTACCATACTGTAATGTGACTTGAAGTCTGGAATCATGATGCCTCCAGCTTTGCTTTTCTTTTCGGGATCACTTTGGCTATTCAGGGTCCCTTGTGGTTCCATACACATTTTTGGATTGCTTGTTCTAGTTCTGTGGAAAAATGCCCCTGGTATTTTATAGGGATTCCATTAAATGTGTAGATTGCTTTGGATAGTATAGACATTTGAACAGTATTTGTTCTTCTAATCCATGAGCATGGAATGTCTTTCTATTTCTTTGTATCTTCTTTAATTTCTTTCATTTGTGTTTTATGGTTTTCAGGGTACAGGTCTTTCCCCTCTTTGGTTAAGTTTATTCATAGCTATTTTATTTTTTGGTGCAGATGGAAATGGGATTGTTTTTCTTAATTTCTCTTTCTGCTGCTATGTCATTGGTGGATAAAATGCAACAGATTTCTGTACATTCATTTCTGTCCTGTGGCTTTACTGAGTTCATTTATCAGTTCTAGCAGTTTTTATGGAGGCTTTTGGGATGGATATACACACACACACATACACACGCACACACACATCATGTCATCTGAAAATTGTAAAAGTTTTACTTTTCCTTACTGATTTGGATGCCTTTCATTTCATTTTGTTGTCCCAGTGCCGTGACTGGCACTTCCAGTGGTGAGAGTAAACACTGTCCCCTGTCTTGTTCTTGACGCTCTCTGCTTGTCCCCATTAAGGATCACATTACCTGTAAGTTTTTCATATGTGGCCCTTAGTGTATTGAGGTATGTTCCCTCTAAACCTACTTTGTGGATGTTGTTCTTTATTAAGCGCTTTTTCTGCATCTGTTGAAATGATCACAAGGTTTTTACCCTTTCTCTTATTGATGATGTAATCTATCATCTTGATTGATTTGTGAAGATTGAACAGCCCTTGATCCTGGGAATAAATCCCACCTGATCCTGGTGATGACTTTTTAAATGTGTTTGTGGATTCAGTTTGCTGGTATTTTGTTGATGATTTTTGCATCCATGTCCATCAGAGCTATTGGCCTATAGTTCTTTTTTTCAGGGGCGGGGGTAGTGTCTTTATCTGGCTTTGGTGTCATGGTAATACTGGCCTCAGAATGAACTTGGAAGTTTCCCTTTCTCTTCTTTTTTTTGGAATAATTTGAGAAGGATAGGTATTTGGTAGAATTCACCTGTGAGGCTCTGTGGTCCTGGGCTTTTGTTTGTTGGGAGTTTTGTTTGTTTGTTTGTTTTGTCTTTTTTTTTTTTTTTATTACTAATTCAGTCTCCTTTCCGGTAGTCTGTTCAAATTTTCTGTTTCTTCCTGTGGCAGTTTTATGTTTCTAGGAATTTATCCATTTCTTCCAGGTTGTCCAATTTGTCAGCATGTAGTTTTTCATAATATTCTCCTACAATTGTATTTCTGTGGTGTTGGCTATTTCTCCTCATTCTCCTATGATTTTGTTTGAGTCTTTTCTCTCTTTTTTTTTTCTTTGATGATTCTGGCTAAAGGTTTATCAATTTTGTTCTTTTCTAAGAAAGAGTTCCTGGTTTCATCGATCTGTTCTATTGTTTTTAGTTTCTATATAATTTGTTTCTGTTCTAAAAATTTGTAAGTTCATTTATTTTGAGAGAGCACGGGAGAGAGTGGGGGAAGGGCAGAAAGAGAGGGAGAAAGAGAATCCCAAGCAGGTTCCGTGCTGCCAGATTATATAAATGTACTTACGAACACATCTTGAAATTTCGAGGAATCGACATAGGGATCAGAATTAGAAAGGCTGATTTTGAAGGAATAGGACCATTTGGTTGTGTGACAATGAAGAAGTGAACCTCGGTGGCATATTAAAAACAGCATAAGTGCTGGCAGGAAGGCAGAAAGAGCACGTGTTGGTGTAAATATTGAATATGGTCAAGCTAATGAGTGTTAGTGCTGCCTGAAAGTTCATCTCAAGATTACTAAATAAGGGATTATGGCTTGTTCAAATAGATGGAATATTCTTTGTAGACAATGATACATTCCTTGGTTTTACATATTAGTAATCATCCCTTAAGACATCTTTCTTTCTTTCTTTTTCTTTCTTATTTTAGAGAGCAGCTTTTTTTTTTTTTTTTTTTTTTGTAAATTCATCTGTTCTGACAGAGAGAGGGAGAGAGCGAGTATGGGAGAGAAAGAGAGGGGCGCCTGGGTGGCTCAGTTGGTTAAGCATCTGGCTTCGGCTCAGGTCATGATCTCACGGTTCGTGGGTTCGAGCCCTGCGTCGGGCTCTGCTTACAGCTCAGAGCCTGGAGCCTGTCTTCAAATTCTGTGTCTCCCTCTCTCTCTGACCCTTCCCTGCTTGTGCTCTCTCTGTCTCTCAAAAATAAATAAAAAACATTAAAAAATTTTTTTAAAAAAAGGGAGAGAGAGAGAGAGAGAGAGAGAGAGAATCCCAAGCAGGGTCTGTGCTGTCAGTGCAGAGCTGGATGCAGGGTTCAGTCTCATGAACCACGAGATCATGACCTGAGCCAGTATGGAGTGGGATGTGAAGACGTGTTTCTCTAACTCTTGAGTTGTCTTCTCAGGGGCTGTGCATTCACGATGGCACCTGGAAGTCAGCAGTTTACGGTTTTGGAGATCAGAGTAATTTGAAAAAACTACGAAAGGAGTCAAATCTGAAACCTGTCCCAGTTGTTGGTCCGAAATTGAAAAGAAGGTATAATTAACTCAAAATCTGTTCTTTAATATATCTAGTCTAAGGATGTTGTTACTGATGTGATTATTAATAAAGTATGCTCCTAGAAAAGCCCGAGACGGTTTTATAGTGAGTTCTGGGTTGCCTTCATAGCTCCGTGAAGTATAATTAATGCCGTATTCTAAGCTCAAGTACTTTGTACATATTAATATATTTGGACTTGAGGAGAAAATGAATTTTGTGACTTTTCACTATCAAAATCAAACATCAGTTTATGTCGAAAAACCACCATTTAAAAGTGTGATGATCTTGTGTGGATTATCCGCTAAGAGCACTCTTCTGTGAAAACTTCATATGTGAGAACTCTAAACTCCCCTTCGAGTTTGGAGGTTGAAATGAGTCTCATCTAGGGAAATTGGTGGAATCAAACATAGTTACTCTGTGTTACGTGGCCTTGGGACACTGTCCCTGTTGTCACTTGTTTGGTGTCGGTGTAGAGGACACTGGACAGATAGTGAAGGAGATTTTAATTAAGGGCGGATCTGCCATTGTCCTTGTTCCTGCTGCCCCCAGAAACGTTGAATGTTTGATTCACAAGTTCACCAAATTAGCTGTCAGTGGAGAAGACGCACCGTGGTCACCGATCTGTCTTGCAGGTGGCCAGTTTCTTACTGCCGAGAACTCAGCAGCTACGCGGTCCCTTTCCTGGGAGCGGATGTGTCTGTGGTGAAGCGGACGCAGCGCTACTTGCATGAGGATCTGGAGCAGTCCCCTGTGAGTGTGCCTGGTGGCGGCGTTCAGCACCCCTAGCTGGGTAATGTAGGACTTTGACACTGGTAAAGCAGAGAAGGAAGGCCGGCGGATGCATGTCTCAGCTTCTAGAAACGTATGGAACGAGGAGAGAAGAGCATTTTGGATTTTGTGGGAGTGGAGAGAGCCTCCCCACAGTTCAGCCCTGGCCCACCCTGTACCTGGTCAGCGAGACAGAACAGCAGCAGGTTTGGCCCGGAAGTGCTGGGGTCGTGACCACCCCCTCCACCCCTGTTTAGAGTTCTAGCTGCTAGGCTTCCCTCTGGCCCGCGGACATGCCTGGGCTCTTCTGTCCTGGCCGCACCCCGGCCCCCAGAGTGTCGTCTCACTCCTTTCGTGAGAGGACTGCTTCCACTTTGAGACTTAAAGAGGACAGTGTATCTCAGATCAAAGGATTATTTTCTCATTGAAGAGGTTGTAAGTAGACTCTACATCCTCTAATGTGTAATCACGACATTTAGCCACGTTCTTGCGGACTCTTGTATTCAGGCAGAGGAAGTGAATTACCATTTGCAACGATTTCTTTATAAAATAGGCTTCCAATGTCTGCTTTCAGAACAAGCTTTTAGAACATAACACATTCCTATGTGGAGAGTGCTTTGGCGCGGTATTTCTGAGTGCAGAGTAAGTGCAGAGGAAGTGACAAGTGTCAGACATGCTTGTACCGCCGAGTCCGACGGAGGGCCCCATCCTGACTTCTGTCCCTCACCCAGGTCCAGTACGCCGCTTATATAAACGTGGGAGGCATCACCTCTGTTATTAAGCTGATGTTTGCAGGACTTTTCTTCTTATTCTTTGTGAAGTTTGGCATTGGAAGGCAACTTCTCATTAAAGTAAGTGATATTTTAATGAAATTAGGTCTTTACTAGTATTTTCCATGAGTTTTAAAACAATGTCACTGAGGATTTTTTGTTTTTTCCCTTAGTTCCCATGGCTCTTCTCCTTTGGTTATTTTTCAAAACTAGGACCAACACAAAGACAGGTAACCTTTCTTTTGTATACAGGTCTTTAAAATCATAATTTTCCTTAACTTGTTTTTGCATTTCCTCAGTGCATTTACAATAACAGATAAGACTTGAGGGAGCACTGTGTTCAGATGTGCTTTTATGTTCTTTATATAAATTACTTACTCTTTTCAAACACCCCTTAAGGTAGGTATTCTTTCCATTTTACAAATGAGGAAACTGAGGGACAGAGGCTAGGAACCTTGCCCAAGGTTCTACAGTGAGTAAATAGCCAAACTGGGGTGAAGTCTCATAGTGATCTCAAATATGTTTAGTCTTCCACATTTCTCCTCCCCCAGGCCTCCCTCTCTCTTCCCTCCTCCCCCTCGCCGTCCTCCCTCTTCCTCCTCCTCCTTCTCCCCCTCGCTGCCTTTCCCCATCCCCCTCGCTGCCCTTCCCCATCCCCCTCGCTGCCCTTCCCCATCCATCCTGCTTCATCATCCTCCCCGTTCCCCCTCCTCCCGCTGTCTGCCCTCCCGCCCCCTCCCCACACCCCTCCTCCACACCTCGCTGCACCTGCACACCATGGTATCCTCAGTACACAAGAGCTTCATTTCCACCATGTGATTTACAGCCCCTACGTCCAGTGAGGTCATTAGCTTTGCCTGCTTGCGCCAGGCACTGCTGGGAGGCCCCCCTTCCCACCAAGAGGATGGTAGCGCCGTGAATGTGTGCCCTTACCTTGAATGATGCCCCCCCCCAATGCCTGCCTCCCCCTTGCTAGAAGGCGCCATTTGCCATTCCTGTTGCTTGTAGTTAGCCATCTGCCCGTCTCCTCCCAGGGGTTTTTCACAGGGCACCGGCTCCAGCCTTGTGTGTCTGCAGGTGCCACACCTCCCGCCTCGGGAGGGAGTGGAGAGCATGTGCTGGGCGCCCCCTGTTCTCCGACCTGCGGCCCTGCTCTCACTCTCCCTTCCTTTCCTCCCCACAGAGAAGAATTCTGACCAAGATCAGCCCTGTCAGCGTTCTCTTTAAACCTAGCGTTTCTTGTGTGCAGTGGGCACAAAGTCAAGCGCTTGACATCACATTTAGTCCTCCCAGCCACACAGGCAAAGGTGTTACTTGGGGCTGAGGAAGTCAGCAGAGCGGTCCGTGTGTCCAAGTTCGCTGGCCTGAGTGCAGTGGACACTGGAGTCAGACGGGCCCAAGTCTTCCCCTTCACTGCTGACTCCCATTATGGTTCATGGGCTCTCCTGCACTTCTCCACCTGCCCCGCCACAGGTCCTTTCTCCGTCCTGGACCCATGCCGGCCGTAGAAGGGGTCCTCGGTGCTCCCGCTCCTGTGTGTTCCCCTTGCCAGAGTCCATGTTGGTCTCGTAGCTACTAAGTGGGTTGACCATGCTGAGGCCTTCATTTTATTATCTTTGACAGTATTGTCCTTAAAATACTGCTTCCCTTGGCTTCTGCATCCATCGTTCTTCCAGGTGACTGCTCTGTTCCTCTCCTTTTTCCCTGTGCCCTGCTGCATGGACCACCTCCCAGGGCTCCACCCACTCCTGTTGCCCTGCCCATTGTCAGCAGACACCCTTAGGTCTCCAGGTTACATGCCACCTGTAGTGGTATGTGGTACCCAAAACCAGACATGTCAGGATCTGAGCTTCTTTCCCCCAAACACTCCCCTTCCCATCTCAGTTGGTGGCACTGCCACCTGCCCAGTCACAGATGTAGGCATCATTCTAAATTTTTCTCCAAACCCATCATAGGAGTCTCTTATTCCTCTCCCTTCCTTTTTTCCTCTCTTCCCCCAACAGCACATGAAATTTACCATCTTAACCATTTTTAAGCGTTCAGTGGTATCAAATCCATATTGTTATTCAAAACATTCATATTATGCAATGGTTCTGCAGTGCACGTGTGCTGTCACACAGCCATCATCCCATCCGTCTCCATACCTTTTCCTTTTGCGAACTGGAACTGTCACCATTACATAATAACTCACCTTTCCTTTTCCTACCAGCCCCTGGTGACCACTGTTCTGTTCTCGGTGTCTCTGAGTGTGACTGTTCTCGGTGCCTCGTACGGGTAGAGTCACACGATGTCTGTCCTTCTGTGCCTGGCTTCTTTCACTTGGCATCACATCCTCCAGGTTCACCTGGGCTATAGCAGGTTCACATTTCTTTCCTTTCTAAGCCTGAATAGTAGTTTCTTTTCATTCTCACACCACATACACACACACACACGCATACACACCTCCACACACACACATTCACACTCACAAGAGACAGACACACTCACAAGAGACACACATGCACACTCCCCCCCCACACACATCTCATACACAAACCCCCTGTATACCACACACACACACACACACACACACACACACACACACACACAGACCTCCCCACACTCTACACACCTGTGCCCACGCACACACAGCCCCTGTGCATACATACCACATTCTGGTTCATCCACGGACACTGGGGTTACTTCCACCTTTTGGTGACTGTGAATAATTCTGCTATGAACATGGGTGTACAAATATATCTTCAGGATCGTCCTTTCAGTTCTTGGGGTAAATATCCCGAAGTGCAATTGCTGGATCCTACGGTAACTCTATTTCTAACTTTCTGAGGCGCCACCGGGCTCTTTCTCTGCACACCACCCACATTACATTCCCGTCAGCAGTGCACAAACATGCTGGCTGCTCCATACCCTTGCAAACGCTTGTTACCCCATTTTTTAAAGTTCATTTATTTTTTGCATTTCCCTGATGATGAGTGTAAGATTTAATAGATGGAAGCAGAGATGAGAGGAAAGAAAGAGACCAAGTTATGGAGCCAAGAGAGCCTTTAGTGGGATCTGCAATTCTCGGGCGAGGTTCCGTGACTCCGGGAGTGGGGAGTCAGGGAAGTCATGCCTGGTACGGGAGACCCCACCTGCCTTCTTGCCTTGAAGTGATGGTTTCTCCTTCCTGGCAGCCACCCTTCCTTTCTGTATGCTGGACTTCCGAGAGAGAGAGAGAGAGAGAGAGAGAGATAAAGAATCCTAAGCCGGCCTCATGCCCAGTATGGATACTGACATGGGGCCCGGTATCACAACCATGAGATCATGACTTGAGCCAAAGTCAAGAGTCGGACTGAGCCACTCAGGCGCCCCTACTTGTTGGCTGTTTTTGGCTTGCCTCCTCAAACACTATCTAAAACCAGATGATCATGTTCTATGTCAGCCCCTCCCCAACATACAAACTACCTCCAGCCTGTCCACTGACATTGCTGTTTCACCGTCTATACTGCATCCGCGTTCCCTGTCCCCCGGCAACACCCCCGTCATCCAAGCTTGCTTCCTCGGAGAACTGATTTTTGCCCCGTGCTAAAAGGACAATACCGTATTCTGGCGGAATACTGATGTTTCCACCTACTGAGAATTCTCATTGGAACTCGAATAGTAGGGTTACTGTGTTCAGGAAGGGGATGGCGTCTTTAATAAATAAGGCCTTTGCTCTTTCCTCAGATCGACGGCTCATCGTTTACATTGAGGTTCTTCGGTCAAGGATACAGCCAAGGCTTTGGACCCGAGAAGGGCAAACCAAATATCAGAATTTGTACTCAGGTGAAAGGACCAGGTATTTCACATATGACGTAAGAGTACTGGGGTGTTTTACGTTGTCCCAAGGTATAAAGCAATATTATGACATTTTTTCTTAGAGCTTAATTATGTTAGAAATAAATTTGTACAAACTATTTAAGTAATAATATAAATTATTCTGTTAAAGGAAGGATTGAAATTATTATCTAATTTTATTAGCATATCCTTCCCCCTGGTTTTCTTTTTTAGTAGGGTTTAATAATTCTGAATGCCATATTTTTTTTTGAAAAGATATATGCGCCCCTATGTTTACTGCAGCATTATTTACAGTAGCCGAGATACGGATGCAGCCCACGTGTCCATAGATAGACGAATGGATAAAGAAGGTGTGATATTTATACACAATGGAATATTTCTTATCCATAAAAAAGAATGAAATCTTGCCATTTGTGACAACATGGATGGACCTAGAGAGTATTATGCTAAGTGAAATAAGAGAGAGGAACACAAATACTGTATGATATCACTTATATGTAGAATCCAAAAAACAAATAAACAAAACAGACACAGAACTGTTGTCAGAGGGGAGGAGATTGGAGGAGGATGGACAAAATACACAAATGCCATTAAGAGGTACAAACTTTCTAAAATAAGTCATGGGAATGAAAAGTATATCATACAAGATATAGTTAATATTCTAGTTTTCTGTGGTAATAGATGGTAACTAGATGTATGGTGATCACTTCATGACATATATGATGTCAGATTATTCTGTCATGTACCTGAAACTAATATTGTGTGTCAGCAGTACTTCAATTAAAAAAATAAAATAAAAGTAAGTAAAAAGGTGGTGATGTTCAAAGGTACAGAAACCCGAGCTCATTATCCAACCTCCTTGATCACTAATGGTGTGGCTCTAGGCAAGTCTGTTTCTTTCTCTGCAACTGTAAAATGAGATTAATAGTTCCTACTCTATGTCACATAGTTATTTTAAAAATCAAGTATGTATGTGAAAGCACTTTGTAAGGTGTAAAACCTAAAGTATTATCATTATTCTTATAGAGACCCTTTCATACAAGGAGCATCAGTAGGGCTTTGATTCCTCAACATTACCAAGAGGAAAGAACCAGAATTACTCTTTTTAGTTACCTGAGAGTGGTGTATCTTCCACTGAAATTTTGTTAATGCCTATGCCAAGTCACTCTTTGAGGGGTTTCCATTGTTTCTTTGTATCAGTGTTCCAATTTTAAAATTATTTCTGCAGCCTCTGCAGCAGGAAAGAAGCAAACTGAGTAGTATTGGTGTATTGGGTCTTGTCTTCTGTGCCAACAGGACCTGCTCTCATCACTCTTTAGGAGACAGATTGGACACTGGGATGTGGTAGCTGCTCCCAGAAAAGTCTGCAACTGCAATGCAGTGCCATGTGTGTCTGCTTTACCATGCTTGTTGCACATCTTCATTTCTGCTGTTCTTATTTAAGATTTCCATTTAGCCTTCTTTAGGTTCACTGGCCGTTTTAGGTCTTGATTTTCTCATCTGGAGTGCCTTCATGGTCAGAGAGCCTGGCCTGCCTTCGTTCTCCATCTTGGCTGCATGTTAGAATCTGAATGCCATATTTTAATATTAATAAGAAAAGGGGCTGGTTGATATGTATTCTCATACTCAAGCGTCCTTTTAAAGCAGTATAATTATAACATAAAGCTGTGGGCCAAGGAGTCTTTGAATAGCCTGACATTGTAAAATGTGTGTGCCGTGTGCATTTTTCTGGGGAGGGTAAAGGCTTTTGATGTGTGGTTAAAAGGATCTGTCACCCAAGAAAGTCCAAGAACGTTTGCTGTCAGTGTCACAGAGCTGTGCAGAGACGCTCCTGCCTGTGAATGACAGTGTGACTGTGAGTGTGACCACCAGCACCACTGGCAGCCCACGGGGGTCTGTTTTGCAGTCACTCAAGCCAGATGCTCCCACCAGGCTTTTTTTGAAAAATTGAATATATTTTTATTATTTGACCGAACTGTAAACCCTGAAGTCCCACTTGCTTAGAAACTTTTTTAAAAGTTACTCAGTTGTTTTTTCTTTAAGAAATTGAATTTTGTTTTAAGTTTATATATTTATTTTGAGAGAGCATGAGCTTTGTGGGGGTTGAGAAAAAGAATCCAAAGCATGCCCCACGCTGTCAGTGTGGAACCCGAGCAGGACTTGAACCCATGAACTGAGATCCTGACCTGAGTTGAAATCAAGAGTCGGACACTTAACCACCTGAGCCCCCCAGGTGCCCCTTAAATCATTTTCTTAGGTGAAGCTTAGGGTGTTAAGAGAGACACAAGAAACAGAGATGTCAGGCTTCAGGGCAGTGGGCACGAGCATGGATCCGCGGCAGCTCCCCTTGTGATCCTGGCTCAGCCACTGCCTGACTTTGAGTCTGTGCCTCAGTGTCCTCAGCTGTGAAATGGGGGTAAAAATAGCATCAAGTCCATATCATTGTTAGAATTGAGGTTAATAAAGTTAAAGCCCTTGATCACAGTTCCTAACACCTACTAAGTACTATATGGCTGTTAATTCGTATTTTTAAGAGAACAGAGGATTTTTTTGAGAAAATCCTACATACCTAGAGTTGGATATAAAAGCTACCATTTGGTTTCTGAGTGTTGTTCAGCACATTAACATCTTTCTTCAACTGTCTTCTGCAGAGGCTGGCTATGCGGCGACCTCCATAGCCATGGTCCAGGCGGCCGTGACTCTTCTGAACGATGCCTCCGATCTTCCTAAGACGTAAGCCTGGTTTTCTTCCCGTTCGAAGATGTCTTTTTCATCTGCGTCATATGTTAGCTTATTTTGATTCCGTTTTCAGGCAGTGGGTCTGCACATAAGCATTCACCTTCCCTTTGATCCAAAGATAGAGGTAAATTAAAATTGTGAGAAGGACAATGTCTTAGTGGCCCCAGAGAACAATGCAGAGATAAGTGAGAGGAGGCAGAGAAGTGTGAGAGTCCCATAAGCTGACTTTAGTTCCTTGTAGAAATAGCTCAGGTGTGGAGTGAGCCACTCTGTGAAGGTCCTGTTGTTAACTAGTATCATCTGGAGCCTCTAGTCAGTGCTCATGATACCCGGCTGGCAGCGGGAGGCCCTGATATCAAGCGTGGATTAATTCATGGCAGATGATTATCAAGAGGACTCTGTTACTGGAGCATTTAACTGTTACTGGAAAGGGAGGCCAGCTTCACAAATGAGCCACAGACCTGCAGGCCCGGAACCAAATAAGTGTAGCTATGACCTGAAACAGTATTAAGTAACAAACATAAGCATTGTAGAAGGTGAAGTCTAATTAGATATTTTCAAATAATTCTACAGTTGACCTCCTGGGCAGTCGAAAATCCATGTATAACTTTTGTAAAAAAATTTGTTTCTAATGTTTGTTTATTTTTGAGAGAGACAAGAGAGTGCGAGCGGGGTAGGGTCAGGGAGAGAGGGAGACACAGAATCCAGGCTTCAAGCTGTCAGCACAGAGCCCCTGACATGGGGCTCAAACCTATGAACCTTGAGATCATGACCTGAGTTGAGGTCGACGCTTCAGCAACTGAGCCACCCAGGCACCCCATCCATGTGTAACTTTTAACTACTCCACCCCACACACTTACCTGATAGTATACTGTTGACATATATAGTATATTCTTTTTAAAATTATTTTTGTTTTTACTTATTTTTGAGAGACAGAGAGAGACAGCACGAGCAGGGGAGGGGCAGAGAGAGAGGGAGACACAGAATCTGAAGCAGGCTCCAGGCTCTGAGCTAGCTGTCAGCACAGAGCCCGATACCGGGCTCCAACCCACAAACCGTGAGATCATGACCTGAGCTGAAGCCGGACGCTCAACTGACTGAGCCCCCCAGGCACCCCTATATACTACATTCTTACAAGAAAGTAAGCCCGGGGAAAGAAAATGTAAGCAGATCATAAGAGGAAATACATTTATAGTACTGTACTGTAAAAACATCACGTGTGTGTGGGCCCATGCAGTTCAAACCCATGTTATTCAAGTGTCAACTCTATAGCCTTTGAAAATATTTAGTGTTTTATAAATGTTAGTCATTACATTTATTGTTTTAATTTTTATTTATTTATTTTTGAGAGAGAAGGGGAAAAAAGGGCAGAGAGAGAGACACAGAATCTGATGCTCCACACTCAGTGCTGTCAGCACAGAGTCTGACACGGAGCTCAAATTCTGCACTGTGAGATCGTGGCCTGAGCCTGAGAAGTCAGACACTTAACTGACTGAGCCCCCCAGGTGCCCCTGTGTTAGTCATTATATTTAAAGAAACTTTTTCATCCACTTTAAGCCTTATTTATGCTTCCATAATAACTTATTGCCTAAATTTATTTCACTCCGGTCTTTTTCTATCCTCTGGACTCTGAGGACTGTCTTTATGAACGACAGGCGTCCCTGGGGTTGATGGCCCTCACTGTCCCTGGAGCACACAGCACTTCCTGGGAGCTGGGCCGGTGGGGTGTTGCTGGGGCCCTGGCTTCTTCCTGATCTTGTAGCTCCTTTGTTATCGGCTCATTCTGAGAACAGAACCCAACCTTGTCCATGATGGAACAAACGTTCTCATGAGCGCTGCTGGCTTGATGGCTGCCACCCCAGGGGTCACGCCCGCGGAGGAGAGGCCTGGGGGCTGGCGCCGCGCACTGCTTCACAGGCTCCTGTCTTGCAGGGGCGGCGTCTTCACCCCAGGAGCGGCCTTCTTCAGAACCAAGCTGATTGACAGACTCAACCAACGTGGCATCGAATTCAGTGTCATTAGCAGCTCTGAAGTCTAAACATTTGAAGAATTAACTGAAGGCATAACGCATATGAGTTCATGGCTTTTTTATTTGAAATTTGAAAAGTGATAAGCCTGGCTGACCGTATGTGCAAAAGATTCAGATCCAAAATTGTACTAATTAAAAGCAGGAAATTGTACTAGCTTACCCTAAATTTCAAATCTTTGCTGATATTGTGATTTTATTGCTTGTGAAACAACTAACATTTGACTTTTTCATTGAAGAACCCACGGTCAGTGTTTATAAGTGAGCTGGCGGATTGGGGGCGGGAGTCTGGATCTGTTGCTGACAGCCTCCTTGATGAAGCACGAGGCTGGTGTTCATGTAAGGCAGGAGCTGCTACTTTCCTGGCCTTGACTTTGAGTGGGATGTCCTCGTCTAATGAGTTTCTCTCATATTGTTTGGGCTTTTGCCAAAGGAAACCACTTTTTGCTATTTTAGCCTGGTTTTTCACCCGTCTACACTGAGTTATTCACTATTACGTAAGTTGAATAATAAAGGGTTGTCAATTGAACGGTGGTTCTGTGTTTGGTCCTAAGTATTTGAGGCGGTGGTAGAAACGGGCCCCCTTCATGGTCTCACTGCCACGTGTTTTCTCTGGTTCTGCACCTGTCATTGGTTTTATGGCTATTGTGCTAGGTTTCTATCCATTTTCGCCGCCTAACTGGGATTTTCCTTCTATTTATTTTTTCATTTAACCAGGTCATCCTCAGTTGCGGCCCTAAACTAAGGCAAGGACTTTTCCTTTTGTTATAAGCATAAAATAAACACATACGTAGGGTTCTGCGCCACAGGGAGGGCAGCCGGTGCCTTTCTGAAGTTCGTTCTCGGCAATGAGATGCAGGATATCGATAGGAACATTCTTGGTGTTGAGCAAGCCTTCTCTGTTGCCTGGGGGCATCCAACGTGAAGAGGGAGATTCACGGTGGTGGTGTGGGTACCGCCCATCCTCTGCCCTCAGCCCTGCCCTAATTTGTGGGACCTTAGAAAAGTTTTTATCTTCTCCCAAATCAGCAAGGTGTTCGGGAGCCCGTGTTCGAGAGCAGCAGGCTGGCCTCGTGTCAGAATCCTGGACGACACTGGGCCCCTGAGCAGCCTGCACTCGGAGGTCTGCAGGTTGGAGCCAAGGAATGTGGGTTAGATGTGCCTTTTGGACCCCCTGGGTGAGGCCGCATGTTGTTACGAGTTCTTTCTGGCTTGGTGTGTGTGCTGTGCACTGCTCACTGGTGGACACCTGCGTGCACAGCCTGCGTGAGCCCCTCCAGCTTAGGTACAAGCGAGTCTCACCCAGAGGATCCTTCTAACCCTCAGGGCTCCTCCCACTGCCCTTGTTCGGAGAGCACATGACTTCTGCAGTTACCTCTGCAACCCGTTTGAGGATGTCGAGGCTCCGTGCACGAGGTGTTAACTGTTCCTGCCTCCTGGGGCCTCGCTGACAGGCTTTCCTGGACTCCCTGCAGCTTTGCAGACCCCGGTCCCTATGGCCGTCCCCACACGGAGCTCCACACTGGGCTTCAAGGTTCAGGGTATATTTTAGGTGCTGTGTTATACACCAGTCCTGCACTTGAGCGGCAGGTAAAACCCCGGCCTCCCCAGTGAGCTCCTGGTTCTCAGTATGAAGCAGAAATCACCCACCCAGGTTCCTGGCTTTCTGGGGACATGCCTCTTGGATGCCCTTGATAGGTGTCCCACCATAGAATTTCAGTCTCACCTGCTTGGTCTTCCTCACTTCACACTTTATGGGGCAAGGATTGGGGTTGTCACGTCTATTCTCTCCGTCCTGGTTTCTTACGCAAATCAGCCCAGCCTCCTCACCACCCCAGCCCAGGACAGCTGGGCCACAGGCATCCAGAGTGCCACCTGCCGAGTCCCACTGCTCACTCACAGAGGCCTGCACAGGTCTTGCTTATTTTACCTTTAAAACCTCAAAATAAGGGTGATCACTGTGCCAAACTCCTAGGATGGTCATGAGTGCAATGGGCTCACGTGTTGAGCTTGGTGCCCGGCACATGTGCATGCTCGCAGAGTCTCAGTATCCTTAGTACTGCTGTTACCAGCAGGGGCTCTGGCCTCAAGGAGGTCTCTCTACAGCCCCCCCACCCCCCTACCCCTACCCCCTGCCTTGGAGCGCCCTGTGCCCATCAGCCCTACAGCCCTGCTCCCCACCCCCCACCTCGGACCACCCAGTGCCTAGCAGCCCTCAGCGGCAGAGACCCACAGGCCCCTTCTTCGCAAGACCAGGATCACCTGAGCTTGACTCCCTGCCACAAGGTCCTCCTGGAGCCTTGACCTCGGCCCCTCGGCCTGCACCGCCCGGGTGCACAGTGCAACACAGAACTGTTTTCCAAGAAACTTACCAAGGCAACATAAATGGACATTTTCAGAGCAAGGATACCAAAGGAGGGGCTGGAAAGGATGTCTCCAGGTCTGACCGCAAGAAATTCATCACAACAGCTGTGTTTGAACTTTTAAGCTGTTTACCATCAAAATATCAATGGCAGATGCTCATCAGCTGCGTGGGCATGCCGGGGCTGCTCTAAGTGCTTCACAGGCCTTTACATTCGGTCCCCTTCTGCAGTTAGTGCTGTTCTCACGCCCGTAACAGGAAACAGAGGCTTGGGGGGCGGGGGGAGGGCAGTCGGGAAGTGACCGGTGAAAGAGCATCGAGCCCCAGGCAGTCGGGGCCAGGCCCAGACTGCTAACCCTCCACCCCCAAGACTGCCTGTCTCCCCGCCCACCTTCACCCTGGACGCGGATTCATGTTTGCATGGTTTTAAATCAAACTGAAGGATAGAAAGGGCACAAGGAATGAGCATCCGAGCCACAGCTCCGCTCCGGTGGCCGGGTTCATCAAGCTGCGAGGATAAGCTTCCCCCAGAGCCCAGGCGCTTTCAGCGTCCGCCTACTGGGCCTGCAGCAAACTGGCTCTCTTCTTCTTCACAATGACAGCGACATCGGTTTTCAGCCTCCACAAGCTGGACTCCAGCAGGTCTCCAAAGTCCTTTAACCTCTGTGCCTGTTGGTGTACAAACGGTCGAAGCATTTCATCTTCTTCCTGAAAATAAAGGAAAGGGGGGATAAGGTAGCAGACTCAGTGGGGTGCCCAGGACGTTCTCCCAAAGAGCTGCTCTGAAAGTTGCGGTGGAGGCGGTAAGTCCCCTGGGAGCCTGTCCTGCTTCGGGAGAGCCTCCGGCATGGCCTTCAGCTGCTGCGGCTAGAGACGTGCTCCTTCAATTGGAATGATCCTATTCCCTTAATCCTGTGGAAGTCCTGGGGCTTGCAAAGGACTGGGTGGGGCTGGTGATGCTCCCCTGGGTAGGGAGTGCTGGCTGCTGGGTCCCCCGCCCCGGGGAAGCAGGTGCAGGGGCGCGGGTGGGCCAGAGTGCCCCTGAGCGTGCTGTGGTGGGGGGTGACTGCACTCACGGGTTGGGACCCAGCAGAGCGCACTGAACGATCTGACAGGCCGTTCCCGGGTCACTAGTGAGAGGACTACTCAAGTCCTTAGGCCATTTTCCCAATGTGTTTCCCAACACGCCATTCTCTTAAACATAGTAGTTTATATATTCTGAATACTACTCTGTGATGAAAAATAATACAAATAGGGTGTGGCTTGTTTTTTTGTTTATAGGGTGTTTCACCCCATCTGTTTTTCTTTCTTTTCAATTGTGAGAGACACGTGCACACAAGTACATGTAATGTGTCAGTTAAAGTGAATATACCTGCTCAGGACAGACCTCTGCTGCCCGAACCCTCCTCCTCACACCCTCTCCCTCCCCAAGGAACGACCACTACTAGGCTGACTCCCATGACCATCATTTTCTGGCCACCTGGAATGCAGCCCTGAATGGCACATTTTGCCTGTTTCTGGACCGTTCATGAAATCCTACTGGATGGGATCTGTTGACTTGAAAGTCAGTGCTGACCAGTGGTGCTGGGATTCACGGAGTCGCAGGTGGCCAGGGTTCCCCAGTATGGAGGGTGCCATCCTTGACTTCTTCCGCAGGGGTTTCCGGTGCCAGGTGGTTGCGGACAGTGGGGTTAAGAGCAGCTGGGGCAAATAGGCCTGGGTTTCTGCAGATTTTCTCAGCCAGCCCCTCATCTGAACCACAGAACAGGAAGTGATCTGAGTGTTTTCGCGGTTCTCTCAAGAATGTGTGACTAGAGCCATTCTAGACAGGCATGAGACCAGTTTTGTGCATTCGCTGAGTGCCTATCGAGGGGGTTCTCAAACTTCAGCTTAAGGCAGAATCACCTGGAGGGCTCGTTAAAGCACAGATTCTGGGCCTCATTCCAGGGGTCTGGTTTCGGAGGTGTGGCAGAGGCCCTGGGATTTGTATCCCTAAGATCCCAGATGATTCTGGAACTGCTAGCAGGGGCCGCTCTCTGAGACCCTCTGCCGTGGGCATCGGGGCTGACTCTGCAGGGAAGAGCCAGGTCGCAGGCTTCCAGGGTTGGCGGGACTTCTGCTCTAACTCGGTGAGTGGCAAACACCATTTTTACGTGGTCGACCCAACTTACACTCTTTCCGGCAATGCATAGGTTTATGTGCTCCATACTCTCGTTTAGTTCGATGTTTTTAGACTTTTAGATTTTGCCAGTCTGGTGGGTTTAAAATACCATTTCATTGTAATGTCAATTAGTGTTTCCTAAACTGCTAAAGAGGTGGATGAAGCACTTTTTCATATATCTATTGGCCTTTTTTTTCCCTGTTGGGTTGGTTATCTTTTTGGTTTGTGTCGTTCTTTACTTTGGATCTTAGTTCATTGAATGTTAAATGTGTTGTAAATAGCCTTTCCCAGGCCTCTTTGGCTTTATTTTGGTATCTGGGCCAAAGTGTACCATTTTAGTGCAGGTCCGTCCATCGGCGTTTTGCTCCATAGCCGGGTGCTTCTCCTGTCACAGTGTCCTGTGGCAAGGTCATGATTGTCTCAGGGCTTTGACCTTTGGGTGAAAGTTGGGTCCCTAGTTGACACCTGAAATTGATTTCCAGCTAGAGTCTTAGATAAGACTCCAATTTCATTTTTCTTTGTTTTTTTTTTATTTTTAAAGTTTATTTATTTATTTAGAGAGTTAGGAAGAGAGAGAATCTCAATTAGGTGCCACACTGTCAGCACAGAGCCCAACCCAGGGCTCGAACTCACGAACGTAAGTGGAAATCAAGAGTCCGACACTTAACCGACTGAGCCACCCAGGTGCTCTTCATTCTAGCACCAGTTGTAAAATCTGTCCTTGCTGCCTTTGCTGCAGGCCCTCATCAGTCACACGTGTCTCTGGTCCTGAGTGGATCTATTTCCGGGCCTTCTGTCCTTTTCCTTTGGTTACCTTATCCATACCGGGGCTGATACTCGACTGTCTATAATAATAGCATTAAAATAAGCCTTGGCATTGGGTAGGGCAAATCTTCCTACACGGTGTTTGGGTTGTGGCTGTTCTTTGTTTCTGCAGTTCCATCTAAATTACAGCACCACCTTGTCAGTTGCCATCACGTTTGACTGGGCCACAGTGACTCAGCAGATGTCACAGAGTTGCAATAGCCCCTCTTCCAAACCATGGGCCCGTGGCAGTTTTTGCCATTTATTTAGATCTTTAACATCTCTCATGCAAAGTTTAATGTTTCTCCATAGAAGTCCATAGTTTTATGGCCTTTTTAATATAGTTTTATGTTAGCTATAGGCCTAAGTAGTTCATAGATTTGATGCAGTTCTAAATGGGATCTTTTATACAAGGAAGTGCTGGTTCATGCTGTTATATTCAGATACAGTTAATTTTTTTTAACGTTTACTTATTTATTTTGAGAGAAACAGAGACTGAGAGAGAGAGCAGCAGAAAGGCAGAAGGAGATAGAGACTTCCAAGCAAGCTTTGCACTGCGAGCACAGAGCCCATCACGGGGCTCGATCCCATGATCCGTGAGTTCATGCCTGAGCCGAAATCAAGAATCAGACACTTAACCGAGTGAGCTACCTAGGAGCCCTTCAAATGCAGGTTTTAAATGTTGATTCTCTTGGGGCGCCTGAGTGGCTCAGTCAGTTAAGCATCCAACTTTGGCTCAGGTCATGATCTCGTGGTCCATGAGTTCAAGCCCCACATTGGGCTCTGCGCTAACAGTGCAGAGCCTGCTTGGGATTCTCTCCCTCTCTCTCTGCCCCTCCCATGCTCTCTTTCTCTCAAAAGAAAACAAAACATACATAAATACATATATATATGTAATGATTTTCTTTCCAGCAACTTTGTAATTCTATTAGTTAATTTATAAGTTCTTCTGGATTTTTGATTTGCATACACATGTCATCTAGGAATAGTAATGGAGGCAGCACGGTATCACAGGAAAGAATACAGGCTGTGGAGGGGCCCTTGCTGGGTTTGGGGGTTGGCCCTGCTACTCACCCCATTGTGTGTGCTCACCCAGGTTACTTGCCATGTCTCGTGGCTTAGACCCATCAACTGTAAAATAAGGTTACTAATAATACCGACTACATCAGGTTGTTTTGAGAATTGTATAAGTATTGTGTAAATGTATGCTATGGTTGGGATTACCTTTTTCCCCTTTCCAACTTCCATACCTTGTATTTCTTGCCCAAGTACAATGTCAAACAGAAGTAAAGTTTGCTAGCACCCCTGAATTCTTCCTGATGTGAAAGGGAAAAAGCATCCGACGCTACACCCTTAAGGATCCTGCTTGCTCTGTGTTTAAGATTACCTTTATCAGATTAGGGAATCTCCACTTTATTCCCAATACGCCAAGAGTTTTTATCATGGAAACATGCTGCATTTTATCACCTGCTTTTCCTGGATCTATTGAAGTAATCATGATTTTTTCCCCCTATTGTATCTTTTTGAAAGAAATGCTTGTTTTGAGAGAGCTTGAGCACACAAGCAGGGGAGGGGCAGAGAGAGAATCCCAAGTGGTGCTTGAACCCACAAACATGCAAGATAATGACCTGAGCCAAAATCAAGAGTTGGATGCTTAACCGACTGAGCCATCCAGGTGCCCCTCTCCTATAGCATCTTGATGTGATGAATCATATTTGTTTGGTTTATTGTTATAAACACTGGGGTGCTATGTAAATCATAAAATAAATGAATATCACTACCTGGAAACAGCCAGAAGCACACTTGAGTAAAAAAGCAAGAGCAGAGATGGATGCCCGGGAGAGCAGGAGACACACCGTTCAGGCCTGCACCTGCTCTGTTGTTTGAACACCACCCCCCTCAAGCTTAAGAAATGCACTTCTTACAGGGGTACCTGGGGGACTCAGACAGTGGGGTGTCTGACTTCGGCTCAGATCATGATCTCATGGATCATGAGTTCAGGTCCTGCATCAGGCTTTCTGCTGACAGCTCAGAGCCTGGAGCCTGCTTGGGATTCTGTGTCTCCCTCTCTCTCTGCCTCTCCCCTGCTTATGCCCTGTCTGTCTCTCTCTCTCTCTTTCTCTCTCTCTCAAAAATAAATAAACATTAAAAAAATTTTTTTTTAAATGCAGTTATTTCCAATGCCTAAATTGAATGGAAGAAGCTTCCTTTTGCTCCCGGGTCCTGATTACTTACAGGAGGTTTGGCTTGTCTCAGTCTGAGAAGCTGCCCTCTTGCCACGTTCATGCTGTGGTAGAGCAGCTTCAGGGCTTTGGCGAACTCTCTGTCCGAGCTGGCCGGTCCGGTGCGCACTGGGCTTGCCTCTCTGGCTGCCGGCGGGCGCGCTGCTGTCCAAGTCACCTTCAGGGCATCGGAAAGCTTGTGTGCTGGGAGGGCAAGGAGAGTGGACATTTATTAGCACCTGCTCTTCTTCCAAGTCTCCATGGACATGTTTACCTTGGTGGCAGTCTATACCAGTGCATATCAAGCATCAGTTGAGACACATCCAAAGAAATCTTACCAGGCAGAAGGGAAAAGAATTCTCTCTCTCTCTCTCTCTCTCTCTCTCTCTCTCTCTCTCTTTTTATGAAACAAGATATAGATTAAGTCATTAAACACATCTTTGTGTAAAGTTGGTTAAGTGTCCGACCTCAGCTCAGGTCATGATCTCGCGGTTCACGAGTTTGAGCCCCACTTCGGGCTCTGTGCTGACAGCTCGGAGCCTGGAGCCTGCTTTCGATTCTTTATCTCCCTCTCTCTCTGACCCTCCCCTGCTCATGTGCTCGCTCGCTTTCTCTCTCTCTCAAAAATAAACATTAAAATTAAAAAAAAGGAAATATAGGGGTGCCTGGGTGGCTCAGTTGGTTAAGCGCCCGGCTTCGGCTCAGGTCATGATCTCACAGTTCATGGGTTCAAGCCCCACGTAGGGCTCTATGCTGACAGCTAGCTCAGAGCCTGGAGCCTGCTTCTGATTCTGTGTCTCCCTCTCTCTCTGACCCTCCCCTTCTCAAGCTGCCTGTCTCTCAAAAATAAATTAAATTTTTATTAAAAAAAAATATATACATCTCAGATATAGGAGTTTAGAGAGAAACTTAACAGCTAAGACTTGCACAGCTTCTCACCTTGTGGAGTAGAACCGACCTTCTCAATGGATTGTTTGAGAAAGGCGTTCTCCTCTCTCAGGGCTCTGTTAACACTCCTGAGCAGCTCCGTCTCCCGTTCGAACTTGAGCAACTTCATGTAGAGTTCCGATATCTGATTTGAAGGAGTCTACAAAGAACACATCAGGTTAGACTTTTGAGGGATTACCTATATACCCTTTGGGACTGGCAGTTTTACCCCACTAGGTGGGGTGGGGGTAAGGGTGTGGGGAGCAGGGTTGAAGCCCCTGAAGGAACACAGGTATAAACAAGGAAGCCATTTGTTAAGTGGAAGGAACACCGATGATCCCTAAGCAGCTGTCATCAGAGACGTCCACTTGAGTGTCACATAAATGTGCACACCTGGCCCGTATCCACCACCGTGGACATTTTCTTGGTGTCCACCATGATGTGGCCTTCACTTGTGACCGTGAGGTCCGGATGAGAGCAGTTCATCTGGGCACAACCTTCTGTGATATGAGAGAGACACCATCAAGGAAAGAACCGTCTCCACTATCCAGACCCAGTGTTGTGTGAAGAGACTTTTTAAAAATGTTTATTTATTTAGAGAGCACCATCAGGGGAGGGGCAGAGAGAGAGAGGGAGAGAGAATCCCAAGCAGGCTTCATGCTGTTAGTGCAGAGCCCAGTGCAGGGCTCAAACTCATGAACTGTGAGATCATGACCTGAGTCTAAATCAATAGTCAGACACTTAGCCAACTGAGCCCCCCAGACACCCCTACATAAAGAGATTTAAACCCTATAATCCCCTGTGGACTAGAGTCCAGGGACCCAGGGGAAGACAACTCTTGGCTATTAAGACCCTGACCCCCTCCCACCTCCACATCCTTGGCAGCCCTAGATATATCAATATATATATTGATATATATGATTGAAGAATGCATCGAGCTAAAGAGAAGGCAAACATGGTACCTGGAAGACCCCATAAATCAATAATGAGAGCATTTGTTTGTAAATAATTCAGAAACTCCTGAGATGCGTTTAAGGCTGTAAATTGGACCGTTTCTTCTATTTGAGGATTCACAGTTTTCCATACAGGCTTGGAATATAAAGTGCTTGAAAGATCATAAATTCTGTACCTGAGAAAAGAACATAAAACCTAATTTAAAGCCAGAAGGGATACTTTTATAAAGAAATGGATCAGAGGAGTCAAAGAATGATCTCCTGGCTTGGTTACTTGAAGTAGGATGAGCTGTAATGGGTTCTCATGCTGGCCAACCCCAACATCTCCGCTACTTAACCCAAGCAGCATCGCTACATGGACAATGTTAAATGTCCAGCAGAAAGGAAATGGGTATTTTGAGAAACACTTTATATTTGAATAATCTAAAATTGTTAATTTTCCATGGGAAGTAGTGGTTTGGTTTTTGTCCTTCCATTTTCCCTTTCTTTATGGCTTTACCTCTTACTGTCTTTTAGTCTGGTGAGGCCTATCTAGCATTTCTTCCACATTGTGATAGTCCTTTCATTTCCAACTGGGAAAAAGAAACCCGAACCAATTCTGCATAGATAGTATAGCTTTCCTGGATAGTCTATCAGATAATTAGAATTTCTGACTACTGCTCCAGTCACTTAAGATCAATAAACGTTGCGTTCAGTCCAGCAACCTAGAAGGATATGGGGATTCTATTAGATGGGGAAAAAGTCATTTGGGGGTTGAGCAAGCAGAAAAACTTAAGAAAATTTCATGATAAACTTGTTTTTCAAATTTGAGAGACTCCCTCCCGCCAAGGCCCACGGAGAGGGGGTGTGTGTGTGTGCAGCACGTCGCGGGACAGACCAGTACCCCATCTGAATGCCCCGCTCTGCATCCTCCTTCAGCCACTTGATGCCAAGGCCCCGCACGAGGCCAACCTGGAAATCCATCCTCCTGCCCAGCAGCTCCGAAGGGTCGATAACCACGTCCTCCTCACCGCACGCTCTACAAACAGAGGAGGACAGCATGGGTCACAGGTTAGCCTAGGCCCAAGCAGATGACAGTTGTGTCATCTAAGGGGATATCGAGACCCTTAAGAGACGGCCAGCTTCCCTGAAGAACAGACGAGCATTACCGACTGTGGAATTTGTTCATTCAAGGGGCATCCAGGGAGCTCACAGTCTCTGGAGGAAGAAACCACGGCATAACCGCTCCATGTGATAGGCAACAAGCACTGGAGACCCGGTGGGGTAGAGGATGGAGCCTCTCAAGGTGTCCCTTTCCTTGCGGAACTCTTCACAGTCCGGAATCAACTCCAGGCCCACAAGTTCATGAACCAGTTTGGACAGCTTTCCAACAGGGGACATCTCTCATGTCAACCTCACATGGAGCCTGTAAGCTATAATGTCACCTTATCGATTGGCAATGAGAGAGAAACCCTCCAGCAGCTTAGAAGCCCGAGGTGGCCAAGGGACCAGAGAGTTGCTTAGAGTCCCACTAAAGATGGTGAGTTGATGGTCAGCTTGGTCTCCGGGTCCCAGAACCCCACGGCTCTGAGCTGCCCCCCCCATCAGAAAGACAGGAAGCCTGCCCCGGGTGCCTAAGACTAAGAGGACCTCGCACCCAGACCAGACCCCCAGATGCCCGCCTCTTTGCTTAGAATTGCTGAGAGACCTGGGCTTTTGTGAAAACACCGTGGACTGCCCATGGCCTAGAGAGAGGGAATGGGGCCCAGAGAGGAAGGCAAAGGACAGTGTGGCAGAGTTCCCGCAACGCCTGTCCCCACAGAATGTCGGCGAACTCAGAATGAGGCCCAGTCAGGGAACAACGGCACCTCAGTCCTTACCTTGAGGAAGGGGACAGAAAACTGATGGGAGCCTATACCACGGATGGAGAAGGCTTTCTGCTTCCAGCCCTTGGGCCTCATTAGCAAGGATCTGAGATATTCCAGGCCAGCCGATTTGGCCGCCGTGGAAAAATCAGATTTGATGAGGCCGAATCATGACTGAATGAGTGCTTTGGGCAACACCAAGCTGACCACCTCGTCCAGGAGAACTCTGGCATGCTGGGAGTTTTCTGCCAGGATGGGGCTGGGTGGGGGTAGGGGAGGGAGGAGACACCCACCATCCCTCCGGGGAGCAGGGAGTCATGTGGACGTGCACCACAGCCTCTTCCTTCCCATCACAGTTCAGGAACTCCACCTGCTCCTCGAACTTCATGGAGTAGGCGAGGGACTGGAGCCAGACGTGGGCTGAGCCCAAGTGGATGACCTCCACAGGGTCCCAGAAGGGGTCATCTTCCTGAGCCACATGGCTGTCTTCTCCATCCAGAAAGCGCTGGTAAAGTTCCTCCATTAGAAATTTCCTATTGATAAACTTGGCTTTTGACCAAATCCACACCTACAAACACAAAGGTAGGTCACCGGTATTGTATTTCACGAGCTCACAGTTCATTCCCTTCACTTTTCCCAGCACGCTCCCCAAGATGGGCCGGGTTTGGGGTCCTAAGAGCCCCCTAACACTCTCGCCAAACCTAGCTTTGGTGAGAGATCGCCTGGGAGTCCACGTTGGTTCCCAACCCATCATTCCATTATTTCTTGAGTTGCTTGAGCCTAATAAATTAATAACTTAGAGGAGACAGTGGAAGCATTAGACGCTGTCCCAGGAGAGATGAAGCTCTTAGACTCATGGGACACGGAAGAGTGGCCTTGAAGATGTCTGTGTCCCAGTCTCTGGAACCTGTCAACACGTTACCTTATGTGGAAAAGGGAACTACAGTTGTAGATGGAATGAAGTTTGCTTATCAGCTGATCTTAAAATGGGGAGAAATGCCTGGATAATCCTGGTGGGACCAGTGTAATCCCATGGACCTTAAATGTGGAGGAAGAAGCAGAAGAGACGGTCAGACGGCGACTGAAGGGAGGTCAGGAAGAGGCCGTGTGGCTGACTTTGGAGATGGAGCCCGAGGGCCATAAACTCAGGAGCATGGGGGTTTCTAGAAGCTTCAAGAAGCAAGGAAACAGCCTTTCAGACCTTCAGGCCCCCAGAAAGCAAAGTTCTGCCGGCCCCTTGCTTTTAGCACAGGGAGGGCTGCGCTGGGCTGTGAGGCGATAATGTGTGCACTCACACCCCCCGCAAGAACCTTCTGCCATCTATCCCTGCATGAGGGACAGGCGTGCAAGTTAGATGGAAAGTTCTGGACTGTAAGATTTGCATCGAGAGCAGTTACCACGTAAACCAGTAACCCCTTCTCTGAGCGCCGTGAAAAATGCCCAGGTAACTGACCCACGCCTCGATCTCTGTTGTAGAGACCACGTGTGAATCTGACCGTGGCAGTGCGCAGCACAGGCTCCGGGGGTGGAGGGGCATCTGCATCCTTCCTGCCGGACACAGCGAACCCCAGGCCCTGTGACAGCTCAGTGGGGCTCTGTGGGATTGGCCAGCATCTCTGCTGACCCTCCTGTCCCCTGTGGGGCCCTGGGCAGAGCACAGAGACCCCTGGCCAGAAGCTCTCACACAGACACGGCTGCAAAGTCAGGGCAGAGTCCCTCCCTCCCTCACACAGCCCCGGCTTGTTCCTGAATCATCCCTGACGTGTCTCTCCACAGTCACACAAAGTGGCCTGGGGGTGGGGAGGGGCCTATCTCCTCCCCCTGTGTTCACACTCCAGCAGATTGGGGCCAACATTTGCAAGATGGACCTCCACAAGAGTGCCACGTGTGTGTGTGTGTGTGTGTGTGTGTGTGTGTGTGTGTGTACATGCACTGGTGCTGTGGACTAGCCTATTGTCATCCCTTCACAACCGCACACACAAAACCTTCTAGAAGGACCAGGGGACAGCCAGCATTTCCGAGGCCCCCTGGGGAAAGGCCACGGACACATTCAGAAGGTAAAAGGGGACAGCCTTGAAGATGACAGGTCAGTGAGATTAATTTCTGTCTGAGAAAAGGGTAAAACAGAAACAAAATCACCATCAGATCATTTGGCACAAGTCCCTTAAAAGATGCCCGGGGCAGCTGCACACAGAAGCAGGCCCTCGGCCCCCGTGCCGCGTGCCTAACAGTAAAGTGTCAAATGCCGTCTTGGCTTCTGTTTCTGGCGACAGCAGCCTGCGTGTTCAGGGAACCCTTCTGCTAATCGTAGGAAAGGCTGCATAAAATCTCTTTTCAATTCACCTTAAACTGTAATCCGTGAAATACAGAATAACGTCAAATCTCCTCAAAACAAGGTCTGACAAGACAGTAGGAGATGGCCAAACCAAAGCGTGGGCCTGGCCCCAGAGGCGTGTGGCGTTCTGGGTCACCAAAACTCCTTGGTCCCGATGGCCTCTTCCAGAAAACACAGAAACAAGATCACAGGTGCACACATTGAGGATTCTGCTCCAGAGACCTCGTGCAGAAGTCAAGGTCAGCTTCCCAGGGAGTGGGTGTCCCTGGAGACCCCTCGAGTCACCCCGTGACTTCTGAAGGCTGCACTGGGGGTGTGAGGTGAGCAGCATCAAGCCTGCTGCCATGAACTGAATGTTGTGTCCCCCGACACAACCCTTCTGTTGAAAGCTGACCCTCCGAGTGATGGTCCAAGGAGGTGGGGCCGTGAGGGTGGGGACCTCACACATGGAGTCAGCGCCCTTAGGAAAGAGGCCCCCGCGTGCTCCCTGACCCCAAGCGCCATGTGAGGGACGCAGCGAGAAAGTGTCCCTCACCAGCTACCCAGTGCACCTGTGCCTGACCTTGGGCTCCCAGCCTCCAGCTCTGGTGTCCTGCTGTAGCAACAGGAAGGGACTGAGACCCATTTGCCCTGTCCCTGAGGGTACCCAGGAGGCCATCTTGGCGTGCTGGCCAGAGGAAGAGCCAAAACAGAGGGAGGGGCACCCGGGGGCTCAGTCTGTTAAGTGCCTGACTTCAGCTCACATCATGATCTCACAGTTCATGAGTTCGAGCCCCAAGTCGAGCTCTGTGCTGACAGCTTGGAGCCTACTTGGCATCCTCTGTCTCCTCTCTCTGCTCCTCCCTTGCTCACACACACACAATCTCTCCCTCCCTCCCTCTCTCTCTCTCAAAAACAAACATTAGAAAAAATAATAAAAGTAAATGAAGAGTGGTGGTCAGGAGTGACCCCAGGACTTGGTGCTGTGTGGGAGAGAGGCCCAGGAGGGAATCACGGAGCAGGAGGGTCCCCTGTCCCAGAGCCCAGCTCACACTGGGAATATGCGGAGCCCTTCACTGGGTCTCCACAGGCTGCAGGGGGTCAAACCAACCTCTGTCCCCGTGAGAGCCCCTCAGAAACCCATCTCCAGAGGCACCCTCACCTCGTGGGTCCTTTGGTTGGTCACCTTCACCATGACCTCCTTCTGTAGCTCGTGTCCCCTGGAGTCTGACGCCGCTAAATTCTTCACCTTCAGTTCCATCCTGAGCCCCTGTAGGAGATTGCTTCTCACTGAGTCGCCCCGCCCTGCGTGGCCCGCCCCGTCCCTGCCATTTCGTTCTCATCCTTGCATGTTCCCACAGTGCAGACGTGTCTTACAAGTGTCCTGTGTCACTGGGGGACCACCCACCATTCGGGTCTCTCTGTGCCCAAACACTCCAGGACCCAGAGAAGCCCCCCTGGAGGGCAACTTGGAAGGGGTGGCCTGGCAAGCAAGCATTGGTCTGGGGACCTGGTGGCCATGGTGGCCAGGACTAGTGAGGCCTGGGTGTTGGCCTGGGGTCTGTCACTGGCTCACCGTGGGGTCCTGGGTGGAGCCCCTCACCTCTCCAGGGCCCGCTCCAGGGCCCGTGTCCTTATCAATACTGTGAAGCCAGCTGGGGCAGTGGAAGTGAGGGGCCATAGACCCTGCTCTCTGAGGTCCTCCCAGACCTGGCATCACGCTGTCTTCCAGCTCTTACCTTCTTCAGCTCTTCGCCCATTTGGTTGGCTTCTGCCACCAGGGGCATCAGTCTGACATAGTCCTGGAACACCGCCAGCACGCTGGGGTCCGCTTTCCCATCGCTGTGGCTCGCAGCCCCTGGAAAGCCAGCAGAGTTCCCTGACGGTCGGTCACTTCTGGGGGATTCACTTATATGCTTATATACTCTGTTATTTGATAGTTCACCAACTGTCTACATTTGAAAGTTACATGGGGCGCCTGGGTGGCTCAGTTGGTTGAGCATCTGACTTCAGCTCAGGTCTTGATCTCACGGTTCATGGGTTTGAGTCCCACGTCGGGCTCTGTGCTTATAGCTCAGAGCTTGGAGCCTGCTTGGGATTCTGTGTCTCCCTCTTTCTCTGTCCCTCCTCTGCTCATGTTCTGTCTCTCTCAAAAGTAAACATTAAAACAAAAATAATTAAAAAATCAAATTACAAATATGTGATTTTTAGGAAAAAAATACGTGGGCAGAAAAGCCGCAGCCTGACTTTTGCTAAAGCCGCTGTTCATCCTGGCCATGAGTCTTGGCCTCATGAGTCTCTGCCTCTGGTTCCCACCTATGGTCTCAACCTTGACTAAGGCAGCTGTGGAGCATCCCAGAGGGGGGACGTAGTCAGCTAGAGGGAAGGTCCGGGGATTTTTCTGGAAGTCATAGCAGGCAGTCTGTCCTGCTCTGTGTGGGTGGCTTGGAGCAGACCCCCCGCTGGACCCCGGGCTAGCACGGCCTTGAGTTGGGGACTCTGGGCTCTCCGAGGATTCATGTGTGCCCTGTGGCCCCAAAGTCTGGTTTCCCAGAACTGCCCCTGGCCACCTTGTCAGGAACCCACAGTCTTCACTCGATGCCTAGTGCTTTCAGCCCAGGGTCTGGGGTGTGTTCAGCCTCACTGTGCCACCCGTCCTGGGCTGGGGAGGGTGTGCAGTCAGCCTTGTGAGAGAGTGAAGGAAGGAGTGAATGGAGTCGATAGGTTTGGTACCACAGAGCCTTGCTTGTTTGCCCTGGTCTGGGGCTTCAGCAGAAATTAAACAAGGAGGTGAATTTCAAATCAATTTATCTTGCCAAGATTCAGAGGAGAAAACTCTAGTGTAGGGAAAAGGGAGAGATGATTTTGCACGTGTGTGGGTACATCCTACTTCCCTCCACCCGTGCATGCAAGGCAAGTTCACGCACCCCTGTGCACTTTAGGGCAGCGTAGGCACTGGTGTGTGTGAGCTGCTCCTCACACTCACATCCATCTGAAGATCCATCTGAGGAGTAAGACTTGAGCTGAGAGATGAAAGCTGAGAATGAGCAGAAGATGCAAAGAAAAACAAACAGCAATGCAAAGGCCCTGAGGCAGAAAAGGGTACTCCAGGAGCAGAAAGATGACCAGTAAGTTTCCATGTGAGGTAAGGAGAGAGGGGTGTGAGGTGAGGCTGTGGTAGATCATATAGGGCCTTCAGGGCCATGGTAAGGAGATCGGGTTTTATTCTAAGAACACTGAGATGTTGATGAATACTTTTCTGTCCAAGAGTGTCATAATCTGGTAAGTGAGGAGGCAACTGCGCAGTTCCCGCAAGAGGATGGTGGCTCGCATGGAAATAAATGGCAACATAGGAGGACAGAGCGAAGGTAGACTGGCTGAGGAAGTGAGGGAAGGGAGCAGGCTTACGTGAGGGGCTTGAACTAGGTGCGAGGTGGTAAATCGTGGGTGTGAAAACAGAGTGTGTGAGTGGCTGAATGTCTATGGGATATGCAGGCAGAGATATCAAGAAGGCAGCTGGATGAAGATACGAGGTAGAGGGCAAGTAGGTAGCAAAGAGAGGAGCCTAGGGTTGTTAGTGTAGATGCCACCGAGAGCCACTGAGGCTGGATGGGGGCTGGGGGTGGGCATCTATCTTGAGAAGAGAAAAGTCTCAGGGTCCACGCTCAGCATGGCTTAGATGACGGGGAGCCAGCCAAGGGGATGTGGGAGAACTGGCTTGGAAGGAAACCAAGAGAATGTACTGTCCCCAGATGAAGAGTTCACAAGGAAGCGGGTACTCAGCCAGGTGAAACATTGTTGAGCCCTCAGTAAGATGGCCATGGGCAGGTGCCTACTGATCTGGAGCACAGAGTGCTTGGTGTCAGGGAATGGCAGGGACAGAGGCCAGACTGGAGGTGGCCAGGGCGCGCCTGGGAAATGACAAGGTGGGAACAGCTTAGTAGTTTCTATAAAAGGGAACAAAAGAAATAGGGCAGTAGCTAGAGAGGGGCGTGGGTCACGTAGGACTTTGTTTGTTCTTCTAAGACAATGGAGGATGTTTGCATGATGGGAATGACCCCTGAAGAGTGTTTGATGGCACAGGGATGGGGGTGTGCGGGGGTCACCTGGGTGGCTGAGTCTGTTGAGTGTCCAACCTCAGCTCAGGTCATGATCTCAGTTTGTGGGTTCGAGCCCCACATCAGGTTCTGTGCTGACAGCTCAGAGCCTGGAGCCTGCTTCAGATTCTGTGTCTCCCTCTCTCTCTGCCCCTCCCCTACTCATGCTTTGTCTCTCTCTCAGAAAATAAACATTAAAATAAATAAATTTAAAACAATAAACTCTGAAACCAACAGATAAAAACCCATCAAGTAAAATAGGACTCTGTGAGTTCATACTGACATAAATAAGTGGATAAACAAATAGGAGACACTACTTCTTTCTTACAGTAGATTATTTTCAAATAAATGTAGAAGAAATGCCAGAGCTAGAGATTTACCATTTGACAAAAATCATCATAATGATTCATCCAAGCAAGAATGATCAAAGGATCTTAAAACTAGTCGGTGAAAGTATGATGAAGTACAGGGTATCTATATATCAAGACCTCTGTTCATAAAATAGTAATTAAAAGAGAGAATTAGTAATTTACGGTGGAGAAAACTGGCAGCCACCACCTTAACAAAATGATCATAGTCAACATCACCAATAGTGGACAACCTAACACCACATGCCTCCTGATATGAGGGTCAGAGAAGGACACAAAATGCTTCCCCACCATGGCAAGAGGCTCCACGGAATGAGGGAGGAGCATGTCCAGATTGGGGACAGGCTGACTGGCCACTGTGGACTGCTGGCCATGATACAGTGGGACCGTGCCTGACGGAGCCACACAGTGGCTGCAGAGTACGGAGGAAGCTGTCGAGAAAAGTCATCCAGAGCATGGAAATAAGGGAGAAGGATGACTGTCCTTTAGAGATCACAGCAGAGGGGTGCCTGTGGCTCAGTCAATTAAACATCTGACTTCAGCTCAGGTCCTGATCTCGCAGTTGATGAGTTTGAGGCAAACAGCTCAGAGCCTGGAGCCTGCTTCAGATAATGTGTCTCCCTCTCTTCCCCTCCCCTGCTCATACACTCTCTCTCTTTCTCTCAAAAATGGACAAACATTTAAAAAAAGTATAGGTCATAGCAGAGCCTTGTGTAGAGATTCTGATTCCCTAGGAGGATGTAGCAGTGTGCACTCACTCAACTATCCACTGGGGCCTCAACTCTGAACTGTGAGGTGGTGATTTGAAGATTGGCAAATTAAAATAACTTTTGTCCAGTAGATTATTGCCCCAAAGACCATCAATCAGCTTTGTCTAAGTCAGTATTATTTCAGGATTCTTCCCTCAAATGCTATATAGTTGACCCTTGCACAAGGTAAGGGTTAGGGCCCTGACCCACCGTATAGTCAAAAATCCACTTAACTTTTGGCTCCTCCAAAACTTAACTACTAATAGCCTATTGTTGGCCTGAAGACTTACCAATAAACAGTTGATTAATACATATTTTGTATGTTGTATGTATTATACGCTTACAATAAAGTAAGGTAGAGAAAAATGTTATTAGGAAAGTCATAAGAAAGAAAATATATTTACAGGACTGTGCTGTATTTATAAAAACAAAACAAAACCCCCACTGCCATGTGTAAAGGGACCCATGCCATTCAAACCCATGTTGTCCAAGGGTCAACTGTATCTATCACCTTCTCCGTTTATTAATGACATAGTTTAATAAATTAATGCTGACATGTACTCACTCTACAGTACAGAAATCGTATTTTTATGTTCTAAATGTTTCACTTTGAAACAACAAAAGATTATTTTCTAAAGGAAGGCAGGAGAGCAGACAGTGGAAGCAGTTGCTTTTAGATTAGCATGTGGAAAATGCTGGAAGGCAGGACCCGGGGCCGCTCACCGAGCTTGTCCATGCTCACTCCCTCTGCAGCTGCTCTCTCTAGCTGGAAGAAGTCGTAGTCGAACCTGTTCAAGTCTTCACTGTCTCGCTCTGATGGAAACCCAATGTAGAGGTAGGCGCTGTTGGATCCCAAGATAATGCGGTCCTAGGGAGGAAACCAGTGGTTGGGGGAGCATGCTGCCCTCACGTGAGTCTTCACAGAGGTGGGGCATCAGCCTGCTCCACGCAAGGCCAAGGCCCCGTGGCCAGCTCAGCTGTGTTAAATCACACAACTGTCATATGTTCCCCAGAGAGGGAAGAGACCCATGAATGTGGAGGAAGAGATTCAATTTTGCTTTTGTGTGCATGCTTTTGTTTATTTCTTCCTTTATCCCACATGGAGCTCTGACTCTGCATCGGACTCTGGGAATCCCAGTGGAAACCACACAGACCTGTTTGCCTCTAAGATTTTATAGGCAAACAGTGTCATAGCCTGAGAGAGAAGCTTGAATGAAATAGGGGTGGTTCTGCAGAAGGTACAATACAGGCACCTCGTTTGCACCAGGGACCAGAGAGGTCCTCTTCCAAGGTGCGCTATCTAAGTCTTCAAGGGCTGCTGCCAGCAGAACCTGGGATGTTTTGAATAATCAGGAGAAGGTCCGTGGGAACTTTGGATGGAGCAGTGAGGCTGGAGGCAGTGGGGAGATTGGGCAGCCCACATGGGGGTTCTGAAAGGGTGGTCGCTAGGGACTTCCAGGAGGGCATGTTCTAATCCAACTAGCTTGTCTAGAAGGCTCTCTGTGGCTACTAGTGTGGAGGATGGGTTAAAGAGGGGCCTAGGCAGCAGGGAAAGCAGTGGGAGCCCCTGTGGTCCATGGGGCCGAGGCTGGGGTGTGTGGAGGAGACAGAGAGCCCCGTGTTCGCGAGATGCTGCATGGTCCCTCCCAACAGCAGATCCTTTACGAAGTCTAAGATATCATATAATGTCAGGGCTGGAAAGAATCTTGGTGAACTTCTAGTTCACTCATTTCTGTTTTATTAAGTCCCGATGGGGTACCTGGGTGGCTCAGTCAGTTAAGAGTCCTACTCTTGATCTCGGTTCAAGTCACGGTTTCTCGATTTGTGGGCTTGAGCCCCAGGAGCCCCATGTCAGGCTCTGTGCTGATAGCCCAGAGGCTACTTGGGATTCTATCTCTCCCTCTCTCTCTGCCCCTCCCCTGCTCATCCTCCCTCCCTCCCTCCCCCTCCTCCTCTCAAAATATGTAAATTTGAAAACATTTATAGATGAATTCCCGAGAGGTGAAGTGACTTGCCCAAGAACACGCAGCCAGTTACTATCAGCTCTCCAAACCCCAAGCTGTGACCATGTCTGTTGTAGCAGGGGACATGGGGTGGCGGGTGCCCTGCCCCGCCCAGCACCTGCCACCGTATGGAGGCCTGGGACACCTCTCAAGGACCCCTTCTCCTAGCTCTCCGGTGGGATTGAGGAAATTCTGCGGCCAGGCAGGAAAGTTTACCAAATGCTGCAGCTTCGTCTTGGTCATGATGGGCACCCCATTAATGACAACTTTGCATTTGCTGTGTGGCGTGACTGTCACCTTCCCATCAGAATTTGTGAAGGAAGCATGTTTATCTGAAATTCTAAAAAGACAGGAGGTCGTCTAAGTAACCCAAATAAGTATGACTTTAGCACATAGGGCTTTGGTCACTCCCCACTCGTACGTGTACGTAAGACCCACAGATGCTGCAGCGTGGCTGGAAGCAGCTTGAGGGGGTCGGACAGAGAAGGACAGCAAAGTGATTCTCTTAGCAACAGAACCAGCACCCTATAAGGGCCAATGGCTATAAGGAGCCCGCACAGGCAGGGTGACGGCTGGGGTCCTCCAAAACTCACAGGCCGAGAAGTGGGGAAATGGAAAGAAAGAGATTTGGGAGGGATGCTGGTCCAGGTGACCAATCCTGACTAATAATAGCGTTCGTGTCACCAAGATCAGTCGGTTTCTGATACAAAGGCAGACTTTATTGCTGAAGGCTTGCGGATGGATGTCAGAGGTGTCAGATTGAAAGCCCCCCTGGACATTATCCGTGTGCCCTGGATGAGCAGATTCCTAACTACTCTAGAATGTTCCTAGGCTCCTTGGCTGCCATGGAACGCTCTGGGTGTTGAAAGACTTGTCCATCCATATCCCTTGTGTGCGTGGGGCCTAGGGAAGTGGTGGGAAAGGCTTTATCCCCAGCTCATCTGGAGTTCAGCCATCTACAGGTCCCCACAGGACGTGGTCTAGAAAGGGAGAGGAGGGGATTCCCAGGAAGAGTCAGGGGAGGGGCCCAGAGGCTGCCGGTGTGGGGCGAAGCCATGTCAGCCAGACCCTGTCAGCACAGGCCCCCTCCCCTCTGCTTTGGCTCAGAATGGCTGCGGTATGTCAAGGGACTGGTTGGCAGGGTCTCTGTGGAGTTGATTGAGCCTACTGGCTGGAAATCTGTGGGCAGTCAGGACACTCCGGAACTGGGGGGAATAACAGAGAAGCCATGGAGGTAGGAGACAGCTCTGAGTTCATGAGAACTGTCATGGGGTTCCACAGGGCCTCCTCTTGAAGAAGGGGGTCATGCCAAAGACTGGGCTCTCCCTTTGTCCAGTTGGCGAGGGCTCTGAGCAGAGATCTGAGGATGCTATCGCTTTTGGTGGTAAGACCACAAAGGACGTGGGCCACTCATGGAGGTCTGTCCCTTTACTCTCTTCATTTGCTGGCCTCGTCTACTTGTGTCTCCTTTTGTGGAATCACAATACAGGGTCTAGCTACAGGCCTTCCCTTCCTCCCGACCTCACAGCCCAGGATGCAAAGCAAGTGCAATGGGAAGAATTTCCGTGGGAGCATGAAAGGCCTTTCTTTTAGAAGCCCTGCAGTGGGTCCCTGAAGACAGTCTGGGAATTTGTCCTCCAGGTTTGGTGGCCCCACCCGGCAATGCCCAGACAAATATTGAGAACCTTCTGAGGAGGGAGTGGTCAAAATCCTGGGACAAAGCCAGTTCACATCAACTTACCCCAAACCTTGAAGATGGATGGCATTTGAAACGGCCCGACCAGCATCAGATGAACCTTGGAAAGAACTGGGATGATTACTTTCCAAAATTTGTCAGGCCCTGTCTGTACCTGCGCGGAAACAGGCTCCTGCTTTGCAGGTTTCTTTAATTCAATGCTTGAGTGGATCTCGACACCACCCGCATCCTTCTGAGTGAGAAGTTAATGAAAAGGTTTCCTTTGAGATTGGACATCATTGGCAAAAAGAGGACGTGAAAGCCAGCCTGCGGCGCTTGCGCCCTCTTGGGGATACTTCAAGGAACAAACCAATGCATACATGGTGGAGAGTCCAAACCATCACTAGGAGTAGGAAATGAAAGTAAACAAAGGCACAACAGGAGAGACTAAGGAGCACGCTTCAAAGAATACCTCCTGAACGGCCAGGCCCTGGTCAGTGTCTGAGATCCTTTACTACAGCAATGCTCAAAGGTGCCAAGCACAAAGCAAGCTTTTAAACCTGACAAGAGACAGAAAGCTAGCCAAAATGACAAAACAGAAGAACGCTCCTCTACAGAAATTCAAGGAAGGAGTCACAGCCACAGAACTGCTCAAAACAGATCTAAGCAACTTAACTAAACAAGAATTTAAAATACTTTTCATAAAATTAATCACTGGGCTTGAAAAAAGCATCAAAGAATCTTTTGATACAATAAATAAGAAGTTTCAAAATTTACAAAAGGCTGTAAATGAGATGAATAATAAAATGGAAGCGGCCACCCAAAAGGCTACAAATGAGGTAAATAATAAAATGGAGGCGGCCACCCAAAAGGCTACAAATGAGGTGAATAATAAAATGGAGGTGGCCACAAAAAAGGCTACAAATGAGGTGAATAATAAAACGGAGGCAGCCACTGCATGGACCCAAGGGGCAGAGAAGACAATAGTCGAATTAGAAGACACAATAATAAAAAAGGAGGAAGCCAAGGAAGAGAGAGATAAATCGATCCATGAGCACAAAAGGGGAATTCCCGAACTGAGTGGTGGTATCAAATGGAACAATATCCGGATCATAGGAATTCCAGAAGAAGAAGAGAGAAAGGAGCTAAAGGGATTCTTGAACAAATCATAACTGAGAACTTCCCCAACCTGAGGAAGGAAACAGCCATTGAAATTCAAGAGGCACACAGAACTCCCCTCAGACGTAACTTGGATCGACCTTCTGCACAACATATCATAGTGAAACTGGCAAGATATAAAGATAAAGAGAGAATTCTGGAAGCAGCTAGGGATAAACGGACTGTAACATACAAAGGGAGACACATACGGATACTAGCAGACCTACCTACTGAAACTTGGCAGGCCAGAAAGGAATGTCGGAAAATCTTTAATGTGATGAATAAGAAATATATGCAGCCAAAATTCCTTTGTCCAGCAAACCTGTCATTCAGAATAGAAGAAGAGATCAAGGTTTTTCCAAACAAACAAAAATCGAAGGGATTCATCACCAATAACTGGCCCTACAAGAGATCCTATGGGGGATTCTGTGAGGGAAATGTTGCAAGGAACATAAAGGACCAGAGACCCCACTACAATCATCAATCCTACAGAGAACACAAAGACTCTTAACTCATATTTTTCGATAACACTGAGTGTAAATGGACTAAATGCTCCAATCACAAGACATAGGGTAGCAGAATGGGTTAAAAAAATATCCATCTATTTGCTGTCTACAAGACACTCATTTTAGACCTTCAGACACCTTCAGATTGAAAGTAAAGGGATAGAGAAATATCTATCATGCGAATGTAAGTCAAAAGGAAGCTGGAATAGCCATACTTTCATTGGACAAACTAGACTTTAAAGTAAAGGCAGTCACAAAAGATGAAGAAGGACATTATATACTAATTGCAAGGTCTCTCCATCGGGAAAAGCTACAATTACAAATGTCTAAGCACCGAATGGGAGCACCCAAATACATAGATCATTAGTCTCAAACATAAACAATCTTCTTGCTAAGAACGTGCAAATTGCAAGGGACTTTAACACTCCATTTACCCCAATTCATAGATTAATTAGACAGAAAAACACTAAGGGCAATGAACCTGAATGACACATTGGACCAGATGGACCTGACAGATATATTTAGAACTCTACATCCCAAACCTATGGAATTCACTTTCTTCTTGAGTGCACATCATACATTCTCCAAGATAGACCACGTTCTGGGTCATAAAACAGCCCTCAATAAATACAAAAGAATTGACTTTCAGATCACAATGCTATGAAACTTGAAATCACAGGGGAAAGTCTGGAAAACCTCCAAAAACAAGGAGGTTAAAGACCACCCTATGAAAGAATGATTGGGCCAATCAGGCAACATAGGAAAAATTAAAAATATATGGAAACAAATGGAAAACGGAAAGACAGATGCAAAAATACTCAACAAGATACTAGTAAATTGAATTCCTCAAGTGGGATTCATTCCTCGGTGACAGGACTGGTTCAATGTTTGCAAATCAATTCATGTGATACATCACATTAACAAAAGAAAAGATAAAAACCATATGATCCTGTCAATAGGTGCAGAAAAAGCATTTGACAAAAATATAGCATTCTTTCTTAATAGAAGAAACCCTTGAGAAAGTCAGAATAGAAGGAACTTTCTTAAACATCATAAAAGCCATTTATGAAAAGCCCACAGCTAATATCAGCCTTAATGGGCAAAAACTGAGAGTTTCCCCCCTGAGAGCAGGAGCACAACAGGGATGCCCACTCTCCCCTCTGTTGTTTAACATAGTGCTGGAAGGCCTAGCATCACCAATCAGACAATAAAAGGCATCAGAATTGGCAAAGATGAAGTCAATCCTTCACTTTTCAGAGACCACATGATACTCTACATGGGAAACCCGACTTAACTCCACCAAAAGTCTAGTAGAACTGATTCATGAATTCTGCAAAGTCGCAGGGTACAAAATCAACATACAGAAATCGGTTGCATTTTTATACACCAATAACAAAGCAAGAGAAAGAGAAATTAAGAAACTGATCCCATTCATAATTGCATGAAAAACCATACAATACCTAGGAATAAACCTAACCAAAGATGTAAAAGATCTGTAGGCTGAGATCTATAGAAAACTTCTGAAGGAAATTGAAGAAGACACCAAGAAATGGAATAACGTTCCGTGCTCATGGATCCGAAGAATAAACATTGTTAAAATGTCATTATTACCCAAAGCAATCTACACATTCAATGCAATCCTCATGAAAATTGCAACAACATTCTTCTCAAAGCTAGAACAAATTATCTTAAAATTCGTATGGAACCACAAAAAACCCCGAATAGCCAAAGTAATATTGAAGAAGAAAACCAAAAGAGGAGGCATCACAATCCCAGACTTTATCCTCTACTACAAAGCTGTCATCATCAAGACAGTATGGTACTGGCACAAAAACAGACATGTAGACCAATGGAATAGAATAGAGAACCCAGAACTGGATCCATAAATATACAGCCAATTAATCTTTCACAAAGCAGTAAAGGGTATCCAATGGGATAAAGGCAGTCTCTTTAGCAGGTGGTGCTGGGAGAACTGGACAGCAACATGCAGAAAAATGAATCTAGACCGCTTTCTTGCACCATACACACACACACACACAAATCTTAAAATGGATGAAGGACCTGAATGTGAGACAGGAAACCATCAAAACCCTAGAGGAGAAAACAGAAAACCACCTCCTTGACCTCAATTGCAACAATTTCCTCCTTGATACATCCCCAAAGGGAAGGATATCAGGTGCAAAAATGAAAGTCATCAAGGTAAAAAGCTTCTGCACTGCAAAGGAAACAATCAACAAAACAAATAGGCAAGTAATGGAATGGGAAATGATATTTGCAAACGACATATGGGATAAAGGGCTAGTATCCAAAATCTACAAGGAACTCACCATACTCCACACCCGAAAAGCAAAATAATCCAGTGAAGACACTTTTCCAAAAGAGGACATCCAGGTGGCCAACAGACACTTCAAATGATGCCCAGTGTCACTCATCAGGGAAATACAAATCAAATCCACACACTGAGCTACCACCTCACGCCAGTCAGAGTGGCTAAAATGAACAAATCAAGAGACTACAGATGCTGGCGAGGATGTGGAGAAATGGGCACCCTCCTACACTGTTGGTGGGAATGTGAACTGGTGCAGCCGCTCTGGAAAACAGAGTGGAGGTTCCTCAAAAAATTAACAGTAGGGGCGCCTGGGTGGCTCAGTCGGTTAGGCCTCCGACTTCGGCTCAGGTCAGATCTCACATTCGTGGGTTCGAGCCCCGCGTCAGGCTCTGTACAGACCGCCTGGAGCCTGCTTCTGGTTCTGTGTCTCCTTCTCTCTCTGCCCCTCCCCCTCTCATGCTCTGTCTCTCTCTGTATCAAAAAACTAAATAAAACATTAAAAAAAAATTAACAGTAGAACTCCCTTACGACCCAGCAATAGCAGTGCTAGGGATTTCCCCAAGGGATACAGGAGTGCTGATGCACAGGGACACTTGTAGCCTGATGTTCATAGCAGCACTTTCAACAATAGTCAAATCATGGAAATAGTCTAAATCTCCATCAACTGACAAATGGACCAAAAGATGTGATTTATATATACAATGAAATACTACGTGGCAATGAGATAGAATGAAATCTGCCGGGAGCCAAGGAAAGAGTTAAAGAACTCTGGTGGAAAAGTTAAAACATTATTAACTAACTCTGGTGGAATGTTACAGCTAGATAAGCGGCAAGCGGGTTGTAAATAACTGTTAGTTCCTGGAGAGTCGTAAATACCTGTTGGTCCCAGGAACTAAGATTACCATCTGTCAACATTTGTAAATTCCCTGGTACCTTGTACCTCCCTTTGCATTCTTTCCTCCTCTTGCAATTTTTCTTCCCGCTGCTGTGTATATAAGCAACCTCCATGATTAAATGTTAGAGCTTGATCAGACAAAAAAAACCAAAAAAAACCCCCCCAAAAAAAACCACACCAAAATTTGTCAGGATTTGACCTTAACAAGTGAACATGACCAATGCTTGGGGGGGTGCTGTTTGCACTCTGAGGGGATTTTTAGTCATAAGTTCCTGGACACTACCCTACATTCCGGATAATTGTTTTACTTTCTGCCCTTTTATAGCGGGGGAGGGATTCCTAACTTCTTACAAGTTCCACCTTATTGGTAGGAATTCTGGAGGACGAAACTGTCCAATCTGTACCTGAGGAGATGCGATAAATCCCGGCCACAGGGAAGGTCCTGGTCTGTGCCCTCTGTTCTGTGCAGTGACGGACCTGGGACAGGGCCGAGAGCACCATGCCGCCCCCACCCCGGGGGGCCTGCCCCACACCTGGGCCCCACTTCCATCCAGTGCGAGTCCTCTCCAGTCCGGGGCATGCTCAGGGCCAGGGTGCAGAAAGCCAGGGTGTGGAAATACCATGTTGTTTTCCCATGGTTGAATGGATAAACAAAATGTGGTATATACATGTATAATAGAATATTATTCAGCCTTTAAAAGGAAGGGAATTCTGGGGTGCCTGGGTGGCTCGATCAGTTAAGCATCCAACTCAGGTTCATGATCTCACGGTTGATGAGGTTGAGCCCCACGTCAATCTCTGTGCTTATAGTGCGGAACCTGCTTGGGATTTTCTCTCTCTCCCTCTCTCTCTGCTTACTCACTATCTCTCAAAATAAAATCGACTTCGGGGCAAAAAAAAAGGAAGGAATTCTAACACCTGCTAGAACATAGATGTACCTGGAGGGTACTAGGCTGAGTGAGATATGCTAGTCACAGAAGGACAAATACTGTGTGACTCCAATGATGTGAAGTGCCTAGAATAGTCACATTTGTGGAGACAGGAGGTAGGACGAAGTAGAACAGAGGGGAGCTGGTGTTGAGTGGGGACGGATTTGGGTTTGGGAAGAAGAAAAGGTTCTGGGATTGGGTGGGGCTGATGGTTGCAATGCAGTGTGAATGTGCTGATGGCCCTGAACTGTCTACTTAAAATTAGCATGCATGGTGAATTTTTATGTTTATATATTTACTGCAAAAGGAAGATTGAGGGGCGCCTGGGTGGCTCAGTCGGTTAAGTGTCTGACTTTGGCTCGGATTATGATCTCACAGTTTGTGAGCTTGAGCCCTGCATTGGGCTCCTGTGCTGACAGCTCGGAGCCTGGAGCCTGCTTCAGATTCTGTGTCTCCCTCTCTCTCTGCCCCTACCCTGCTAGCTCTCTCTCTCTCTCAAAAATAAATAAAGCATTAAAAAAAAGATTGAAAAAAGAAAGAAACATGAAGCAAGAAGTCTGAGCAGGTCCAGAGTGGGTCAGGAGGGGCGAGTACCGGCCTGAATGAAATACTTGAGGACCCCCGTGAGCTGTGGGTCCTCGTTGACGTTGAGAAGGTGAGGGAGGGTCTCCATCATCCGCTGCTCCTGGGGGAGAGATGAGACAGGGGTCCTGTCACCACACAGGGCCAGCACGTTCAAGACCGTGGTGTTCCTTTCCTATCCACTTCCTACCAACGCCATTCATCTAGGCATTCTGTCCGGTCGCCAGGGAAAGCCCAGTGGGGTGGGGGGCTCTGCTCACAGCAGGGGTGAGCCCCTACCCTCGGCAGGTCAGTCCTCAGGGGCCTGAGTTCATCTGGACGGGACTGTTGCAAAGCGTAGCCAGTTTCCACCTCTGCTGCCCCTTCTACCCTGCCTTCTACCCCACTACTTTCTTCAGGTCCCCCCGCATCCCAGTCGTCCTGAGGCCCCTTCGGGCCTCACCTGGGTCATCCTTTCCGCTAAACCTGCCACCCTACATCTCGGGCTCCCCCAGTCCTGCAGGCTGGCCCTGGCCATCAGATGGGAGTGATCAAACATGGCATGAGCTCTTCCCTCTCCTGGTTATCCGAGTGCATCTCTTCCTTCAACCCAGTATCGATAGATTGCACTTAGAGGATTGACAGTCGATCAGAACTGGAATAAACTGTTCAGGCACAAGAAAGCTTTATAATCTTGAAATTCTGATAAAGAGTAAGTGGCAGGTAAGACTCTTTTCCATGGTTCCTGTCCATACTTCTAGAATCCTTGGACCCTAACTCATCCTGGCCTCTGGGCATCACAGACACCCCTCCCCCCACCCAAGGAGGCTCACTTCTCTTTCAGGCTTCCCGAGGCTTTCAGAAGCCAGCCTGGGTCTCTGTCACCACTCGGGACGTGCTCCAAGTCTAGCCCACAGCTTGGGATTTGTGCAGAGTCAGGTCATGGCCGGAGTGCGCTGTGGATGGGGGGTGCCAAGAGGGCATCTCCCTGACCCAAGGACAAAACTCACATCATAGCCCACGTATGATCTAATACTGGCTGATACTATGCTCAAGGGCACTCCGTGCGGTCCCCAGAAGATGGTTCACCGTCCCCGAGTTCTCCCCAAACTGTAATTATCAGCAGCCTTGGCTCATCAAGGCCTCTTGGCTTCCTTCTTTATTGCGCCCTGCTGTCCCCTCCCCTAGTGCTGCCAGCAGTACTGACAGATGTCATTTGTCACTTATCACATGCCACATCTTATGTGTTACACATTCGCTGGGTGGGGAGAAACCACTCAGATGATCCACTGGATGGCAGCTCGGGCAGCTGTGCATGCGTGGTTGGAGTATGAAGCTCCCTGCCACGTATGGGCCTCAGCAGGTGGAGGGAACGAAGCTCACCTTGGCAATGGCCATATACTGCTGTCGCCACTCTTCCCGAGCCTGCGCCAGCTCGCGTGCCCAGGGCCCAGGTTCTGCCAGTGGGCGGGCCGGCTGCTCTGGAAGGAGGAGGTGGGGTCTTAAGGAGCTGTCAAGGGTGAGGAGCAGAATAACTATAAGAGAACTTGACTCTGTTCTTTGCCAAAGCCAGGGATGCTGGGTGGTGTGGGAAATGAAGCTCTGCTATCGGGTGAAGAAGTCACTAGGTCATTTCTACAAAGAATGCCCTCATTTTAATTCATAGGAACTTCCAGCAAGAAGGGGGCACGAAGCTCCGTAGTCTCTTTTTGATCATGCAGGCACATGTTCTGTCTTACACCCTCGTTACCGGGAATTCCTACAAGGCCAGGGGACTCAGGGAGAATCACAGGCTTATATTGTTTCCCACATATTTTGTGTTTACGGATAGCAGGCATTCGATGCTATTTTCAGGTCAATGTCCGTCCAGTTAGCGACGGCATGAAGATTTGGGACTAAGCAGGGCCTGGACAGGCCACAGGTGCTCCCCTAGCTTGGGAAGTGCTTTGTCATGAAGCCTCAGTGAGTCGGGATGCAGGAGCCTGGAGCCTCCATCCTGCCAGGCTCCTGGTGTGCACACCTGCAGACCGTTTGGGTTGGGACCTGCTGCCAGTACCCGAGAGTCCCTCAGAAATGAAGGAACCTGGCTGGTGGGGGACACAGGCAATGGGCCACGTGATGACTGGAGCTCATGCCTTGCACCAGAGGTTTGGATCTTCTGGCATTGCCGTTTTCATGCTGCACCACGTTCACCAATTTTACTTCGACGGTTTTATAATTTGCCTTTCCTGGTTCATCCCATTTTAAATTATTAACGGGCATAAAGTTATATATGCCTCCCTCCGGGCCACCAGACTGAAATCTGAGACCTTCGTTCAAAGCAATGGTTCTGGGACACAGTGGAGTCAGCCGGGGGCACTGCCCCCGGAAGTCAAGGTCAACGGGCCTGGTGACGCTCACCAGGTGACTCTGATGTGCTGCCACTAAGGCTCTGAACATTCAAACATCATGTAACTGCATGAGGCCATCAGCACAACTAACATCAGATGGCCATCGTGCAAATCTGGGAAGGAAGGAATGGTCTCGGCAGAAATGGCAGCATCAAAAATGGCAATAAAAATGAGACCAAAATGATCATTCAGAAGGGCAGGGCCATTAACTGCATGTGAATCTATGTTTTTCTCTGAATAACGTGTTTTTCCCAAGACCAGGGCCAAAATGTCCCCAGAGGATGCCCCTGGCTTGTGTTGGGCTCAAGTGATTCCAAGCAGGAATCCCCCCCACCTCCTGCACCCCAAGAAGCCCCATGCTGACCCTGCAGCCGGTCTGGACCGGCATTGCTCCTGACTCAGTTTACCTGCCATTCTGAAATTTCCATGAGCGAGTGGCACTCTGATGTTCTCTGCCTTTGACTCTCTCGTCAGCATCGAGGTGTTGACCATGGCTTTGTTCCGGATCTTCTTAGCCCTTCCGCGTGAAAAGATGAACGCACCCTCAGCGCTGGACCCCTTTGCAGAGTACAGGCCAGAACCCAGCCAAGTGGGACCTTTCAGCCCCGGCAATATCAGATTCCCCCAGGCTGGGCACCAGTGAACCTCGAAGCTGAAAGGGACTTCGTGATGTCCATGGTTCAAATAAGCATGAGCAGCCCAGCCAGACCTACAGCCTGGCCCTGATGCATCCTGAGCTCTGAACACACTCGCTGATTGACTCCGCTAGTGGAAAAATCTATGGAGTCGTTGCTGACAGTCCTATCTCAACCCTGGAGGCTGTCAGCAGGTGCTCCTGGCTCACACGGGAACTAGGGGTTACCGTTTCCCTGCCTTCGAGTGTCCCAGAGAAAATGTGAGATGCCCCAGAGCACTGCATGGGACATACTGATACTAACACATTACTGACTTGCCCTTCACCTGCTGTTCAGATTTAACAGGGGAGCCTGTATTTTTTATTTGCTAACTGTGGCCGCCTTACTCCTTTATTTGAGGAACAGAGGGTTTTCAGGGCTTGCCCCTGGGTCACATAGCCTGTGGCAGATCCACGCTCAGAACTGTGGACTTTGGGCTACTGTTTCCTCCTTCCTCTGTATCCACAACCTCTCAAGGGAAGTCTGCTCGCAACAGATTTACATTTGATAAGCAGACAGACCAAATTGGCGGAAAGATCTGAGCTTGTGCTGCAGACGCTGGAAGAAAAGTCTAATCCTGTAAAAGGTTACGGAGGCTGCCCAGTGGAGCAGGATGCTAGTCCCTTTGCCTAAAATGTCAGTGCTCCCTCCCTGAGACGTAGCCATAGGGAAGACCTCCCCTTGGTGGCGCAGGAACAGCAATCGCTTATGTCCACGTGTCAGAACATTGATAGGATGGCTCATACAGAAATTGTGTTTTCTGCACCCCAACCCTGATGACAGACTACCCCCTCGATATGGGATGGGTCATAAGGGATGGCGTGTTGCCCAAGGTCACCCGGCTGGTTGGGTGAGATTCTGACCCACACGCAAGCCCATGGACCTGACAAGGGACAGTTTCATCTCACACACCAGCTCCAGCTTCCTGGAACCAGGCCTGAGGATTCTAAGTTCCTGTCTGAGCCTCGGTGGTGGATTCCAAACTCTGCTGTGCAAAAGGGAAAGGGTGGTGGCAGCGTGTGGCTTCTACCCTGCTTAGCCTTCCCTTTTCCCATGCACTCATCTTTTGTAAAAGGGTCAGGAGAGAGGCACCTGGGGGGCTCAGCCGGTTAAGAGTCTGACTTCGGCTCAGGTCATGATCTCATGGTTTGTGGGTTCAAGCCCTGTGTTCAGGTCTGTGCTGACAGCTCAGAGCCTGGAGCTTTCTTCGGATTCTGGGTCTCCATCTCTCTCTGCCCCTCCTCTACTTACATTCTGTCTCTTTCTCAATAATAATAAATAAACATTAAAGATATTTCGGAAAGGGTCAGGAGAAGCAGGATGCAGATGCCTAGAAAGTGTCTGGGAGGCAGCCTCCTGCCAGGACTGAGTGCAGGCTCGCCTCCCTGGCCCCCTGGACAGAAGGAAGCTGGCAGGGAAAGCCCACCACCCCGGGAAGAGGAGCCTAGACCATCAGGCCACCCCAAGAGCAGAACCTGTATGCACGGGGCCTGGACAAAGGAGACCAAACCCAAGGCAAGTGTGGAGCTGGAGGCTGGGCAGCAGCCCAGGGAAATGCCTCACACATGCTGGTCTTCACCTAATAGGCATAAACGTCCCCTGCCTGCCACCACACGCCACCCATGTGCCAGGTGACAAGGGAGAAATACGTGAACAGACATGTTCTTTGGGAGGAAAATATAGGGAGATGGATGTGAATTGTGGCAGGATGGGCCCCAGCCCTCCCCCATTGATGGGAGCCTGCAGGGCCTCTCCCATGCAGAGCAGGGGTGACATGAGGGCCCGAGTCCTCAGTTCTGTCTCCTTTTGTTTGTTTTATTTCCTCCCACGGCTCTGTCTCACACAGATCATTCTGTTCTGCCTTCTGACCTCTCCCCCAACTGCCAGCCCATCATGTAGAGGGCACCAGAAGAATCTGACTCAGAACCCCTAGAGATAATATGTATTCAAAACATACCTTTCGGCGTACCTTAATGTGGATAAAGTTTCCTCATAGCAGATGTCAGCAGGACTTATGGCCACTATCTGTAAAAGAACATCTCGTTCAGATGTGGTCATTGTAGATGGGTTCATTGTGGGTGCGCGGAGATTCACAGCCCAGCCTGTCATTCCCGGCACCTTCCGAGCTTCGCAACTCAGCACAGCCCCGCATCGACGGCAGATGCTCACCCCAGCACCTGCCACATACACACGCGACCTCTGCAGCTCATTGACACTGCAGATTCATGAACCAAACACCACAGTGTCACCACACACACACACACACACACACACACACACACACACACTGAGGCTTGGAGAAAAACCAGTGTTTGAAGTCTCCCAGATAATAAGCCCTCAAGCCAGGCCTCTCCCGCCCCTGTCCTCTCAGCAGCGGGTCCCCACAGGGTTGACCCGGGGATTCAAGTGACAGTTGAACATTGGCCTTGCAAAGTCTCTTTTCTATCTGCTTCCTGAGAGGACCAGTGACCCCCCTCAACCTCCCCCTCATTTTTTTAGGTGAAAGTGCGGTAGTGCCCGGGCGGGTCCTTAGCCCGAAGACCTGGAAAGGCTCCTCACTCGCAGGCATGCACCTGCTCAGACCTGTTACACTTGACTTTGTAGTCTACATTTAGAGCATCTGATGGGCCTTCTTGTATTCCAGGTCCCCGGGGAAGAAGGGGAGCTGGGCAGGGGCATCCCATGAGGCCAACAGGCACTGACGGACAACCAGAAAACTTTAAAATGAAATATTTTTAAATGTAGGTGAGATGACATAGTCCAGAATAAAGATGTGTTTTGTTGTAAGCTTGGGAGAGAGTGTACAGAATGGGCCCGGTGGTGAGTGGTTTTCTTCTCTCCGGGACAGCAGACTGGAGGCAGAATGTGGCTAAATTTGTTCCCTCCCACACCTGGAGCTGAAGAGCAGAGAGTCCCGATTCTAACACATTCCACATTGTACCCTCTTGGCAAATACTCAATAGTGAGAGTCTCTAGTGTTTGCTGAGAGGACACGATTCAGCTACCCTCCAGACTCGACAGCTGCCTGGTGTCCTGCACGGTCACAATGGTTTCCAGTCTTGCCGTGAAATGACCACCTATTTAGAATAGTACGACATTATTGGTGTTATTTTAAAATTCAGTTTTAGTTTTTTCCTGATAATAATAGTGGTGTATGTTCCTTATGAAGAACCTGAAAACTACAGGAACGAATAAACAAAAAGTTAAAATTAGCAGTATTTGAACACCGTAGAGGGAAGAGTCCCAGGAGTCATGAGATACGTGAGCATGTGCAACGTGAATGCAAAACACAGTGTCATGGTATGCTGAGCAGAACGTTCGTAAGAACGCTGAATGTGACAACAATACAGCAGCTAAATCAGGCTATCGTGTTGTAAGAAAGTCACTTTACCAAAGTAGTTCTGCTGTTCCCGCCCAGAGCTGGCTGGAGAAGTTTGGTCAGGACAGAATCTCTGTAGGGAACGTGCAAGACTTTCTTCCCCGTGGCTGCATCAGCCAGAGCACTGGGTGAAAAAGAAACATCAGATTTTAAATACACACACACACACACACACACACACACACACACACATATGTATGTGTCAAGAAGAGATGTGCCTCCCTGGGGACAAGTCAGAAATACCCCTCATATCCACTCTTTGACCCCATAAACCTGAGACATGACTCTAATGGTGCCCAGTAGTAGAGACGTCTGCCATATGAAGATGCCAAAGCAAGACCACTAACCACATGGGCCACTGGCTCCCTCTCTGAGATCAACCCTGGACAGACCATGACAGACTGAGGGCAGCCCAGAACTGAGGCTCTAACACACTAAACCCTGTGAGGAAAGCCCAAAGAACCTGCAGGCTATTGTAGATCTGTGTATAAAGAAGAGAGTCCCATAAACTTAGGACCCCATATTGACAACCCCCAACTCCAGGGTCTGCAAAGACAGCAACATTGTCATTGATGAGAGCATGGAGGGAAAGGGAGGCAAGCCTATCTATAAGAAATTATGATCACAAGGAGTAAAAAGAAATTTATACAGGTATTCTAGCTGATTTGGAAACAAACAAAATGATCTTCTAGAAAGAAAGAAATACAGTAATTGAAATTAAAAATACACGAGACAGGGGCTCCTGGGTGGCTCAGTCAGTTAAGAGTTCAACTCTTGATTTCAGCTCAGGTCATGATCTTGCTGTTTTTGGGATTGAGCTCTGTGTCAGGCTCTGTGCTGACAGCATGAAGCCTGCTTGGGATTCTCTCTCTCCTTCCTCCTCCCCTTTTCTCCCTCTCTCTTCCCCCCCCCCCCGGCTTGCTTGCTCCCTCCTCTCTCAAATTAAACAAATAAAATTTTTTTTGGACACTGCTATAACTGAAATTAGTGAACTAGATATTTTTAAAGAGATTAACCAGATTTCAGCCTGGAGACACAGAGATGGGAAACAATCCAGTAAGGTTATAAGACATGGAGAACAGAGTGAGAATTAAGTAATCTAATTGAAGTTCCAGAAGAGGAAACAAAGGGGCACAGGTGGTATGTGAGAAGTAATGGCTGAGAATTTTCCAGTACTCATGAAAATCACTAATCGACAGAGCTATGGAGTCCAGGGAATTCCAAGCAGAATAAATAAAAATAAATTCACACTCAAATGTAACATAATGGAATTGGAGGACATCAAAACAGAAGACCTTAAAAGTGGCCAGGAACAAAGACAGATTGACTTGAAGGAAATAGCAATTAGACCACCAGCAGAAACAGGAGACTGTATCTTTCATGAGCTGAAAGAAAATACTGCACATCTGGAATTCTATTCCCCAGCACAATTATATTCCAAGAATGAGGTGAAATAAAGACATTTCAACCAAACAAAAACAGAATTTGCCATCAGCACATGCTCACTGAAGGAAATTCTACAGAATATACTTCCACCAGGAGGAAACTGATCTTAGAAGCTCTGAGCAAATAATTGGGGCGCCTGTGTGGCTCCATTGGCTAAGTGTCCAACTCTTGATTTTGGCTCAGGTCACAATCTTACACTTGGTGAGATTGAGCCCTGAGTTGGGTGCTGCACTCACGGCATGGAGCCTACTTAGGGTTTTCTCTCTCTCTCCCTCTCTCTCTGCTCCTCCCTTGCTCCCTTGATCTCTCAAAATAAATAAACATTTATAAAAAAAAAAAGTAAGGGGAGGGGCCAAGATGGCAGAACAGCATGGAAGCTTTTTGCTTTTCTAGTCCCTGAAATGCAGCTAGATCAGCACCAAACCTCTTGCACACCTAGAAAATTGATCTGAGCATTAATACAAAAACTTCACAACTTGAACTCAGCAGATACACAGTATGGAGAGGTGAACTGGATGAGAAAGAGACCACAGAGGGTAAAGAGCTGTTTTTGCTTGCAGAGAGAGGATGGAGACAGTGGGGAGAGTACAGGAAAAATACTCTTCCCAAAAGCAGCTGGAGAAAAAGCAAAAGAGCAGAAACACCCATAAGGGATTTAACAAGAAGGGGAGAAAGAAAAAAGATCATGCCATGTATATTTTCAGACCACAAAGCTATAAAACTTGTTATCAACCAAAAGAAAAAAATTTGGAAAGACAAATATTTGAAGACTAAAGAACATTCTACTATGAATGAATGAGCTAATCAAGAAATTAAAGATGAAATTAAAAAGTAGGTGGAAGCCAATGAAAATGATAACACAACAGCCCAAAACCCCTGGGATGCAGCAAAGGTGGTCATAAGAGGGAATTATATCACAATCCAAAGCTTCCTATAGAAGGAAGAAAAGTCTCAAATGCACAACCTAGCCTTACTCTTTAAAGAGCTAGAAAAAGAACAGCAAATAAAACCCCAAACCAGGAGAAGACAGGAAATAATAAAGATTAGAGCAAAATCAATCCTATAGAAATTTAAAAAAAACAGTAGAACAAATCAATAAAACTAGGAGGTAGTTCTTTGAAAGAATTAACAAAATTGATAACCCCCTAGACAGTTTGATCAAAAAGAAAAAGGACCCAAATAAAATCAAGAATGAAAGAGGAGAGCACAACCAACATTGCATAAATACAAACAATAATAAGAGAATATTATGAACAATTATATGCCAATAAATTGGGCAATCTGGAAGAAATGGACAAATTCCTAGAAAGACATAAACTACCAAAACTGAAACAAGGAGAAATAGAAAATTTGAACAGATAAATAACCAGTAAAGAAATCAAATTAGCAATTAAAAACAAAACAAAACACCTCCCTAGAAACAAGAGTCCAAGGCTGGATGGCTGTAGAGGGGAATTCTACCAAACATTTAAAGAAGAGTTAACACCTATTCTTTTGAAGCTGTTCCAAAAAAAAAAAAAAAAAAAGAAAGAAAGAAAAAGAAATCAAAGGAAATCTCCAAACTCATTCTATGAAGCCAGCATTACCTGGATTCCAAAACCAGTCAAAGATCCCACTAAAAAGGAGAACTACAGACCCATTTCCCTAATGAACATGGATGCAAAAATCCTCAACAAGATGCGAACCGACCAGATCCAACAATACATTAAAAGAATTATGCACCGCTACCAAGTAGGATTTATACTGGGGTGCAGGGCTGGTTCAATGTCTGCAAAACAATCAATAAAATAAAGGACAAAAACCACACGATTCTCTCAATAGATGTGGATAAAGCATTTGACAAAATACAGCAGCTTTCTTGATAAAATCCCTCAAGAAAATAGGGATAGACGGATCACACCTCAAGATCATAAACAGCCATATGTAAAAGACCCACAGCTAATATCATCCTCAGTGTGGAAAAACTGAGAGCTTTCCCCCTAAGGTCTGGAACATGTCAGAGATTTCCACTCTTGCCACTGCTACTCAACATGGTATTGGAATTTCTAGCCTCAGCAATCAGACAACACAAAGAAGTAAAAGGGACCTGAATGGGCAAGAAGGAAGTCAAACTTTCACTCTGTGCAGATGACATGACACTCTGTATGGAAAACCCAAAAGATTCCACCAAAAAACTCTTACAGCTGATCCATGAATTCAGCGTAGTCTCAGGATATAAAATCAATGCACATTAATCAGTTGTATTTCTATATACCAATAATGAAGCAACAAATACATCAAGGAAGTGATGTCATTACAATTGCACCAAAAACTATAAAATACCTAGAAATAAACCTAACCAAAGAGGTGAAAAATCTATACTTTGAAAACTATAGAAAGCTTATGAAAGAAACTGAAGAAGTACAAAAAACTAGAAAAATACTCCATGCTCCTGGATTAGAAGAACAAGTATTGTTAAAATGTTGGTACTACCTGGGGGCCTGGGGGGCTCAGTCGGTGGAGTGTCTGACTTCAGCTCAGGTCATGATCTCACAGCTCATGGGTTTGAGCTCCACCTGGCTCTCTGCTGACAGCTCAGAGCCTGGAGCCTGCTTTAGATATTCTTTTTCTTTTTCCCTCTTCCTCTCTCTCTTCTCAAAAATAAACATTAATAAAATGTTAAAAAATAAAAAAACCCAAAATAAGTGTCAATACTACCCAAAGAAACCTACATATTCAATGCAATCCCTATCAAAATAACATGAGCATGCTTCACAGAGAAACAACAAACAATCCTAAAATTTGTATGGAACCAAAAAAGACCCTGAATAGCCAAAGCAATCCTGAAAAAGAAAAACAAAGCTGGAGGCACCACAATCCTAGACTTCAAGCTATATTACAAAGGTGTAATCATCAAGACAGTCTGGTACTGGCACAAAAACAGACACTTAGATCAACGGAACAGATCAGAGAATCCAGAAATATGCCAGACCATCCTGTTCTTCTTAACATGGTCTGCTCCCAGGAGAAACTCCTCAACCAGAGCTTAACCTGCTCGAGTTTATCAGAGCCTAATGGACTTGAGAGAAGGAAAGCATCCAAATCCAGCCTGCTCTAGTCATCCTGCCCAAACTAATGGGGAGATCAAAGCTGACAGGGTTTGGGGCGCTTGGGTGGCTCAGTCATCTGAGTGTCTGACTTCAGCTCAGGTCATGATCTCACAGTCTGTGGGTTCAGGCCCTGCGTCGGGCTCTGTGCTGACAGCTCAGAGCCTGAAGCCTGCTTAGAGTCTGTGTCTCCCTCTCTCTCTGCCCCTCCTCAGCTTGCTCGTGTGTGCTGTCTCTCTCTCTCTCTCTCTCTCTCTCTCAAAAATAAAGACATAAATTTTTTAATTAAATAAAATTAATTAAAAATTGAATTCAGAGACAATATATCAGTAGCATTAATGAATAAAGAGGATTTGGAGAGGGGGAAAAAAGAAGAATTAAAAAAATGAATGCTCTCAAACAGAAATAATCACATCAGCAATTACATGCGGAGGATGGAGATCCTTGTATTCTTCAGGAAGAGGATAAAGCATTCATTATTATTCAACTAAAAATCGAACAGGCTTTTTAAATGGCAAATAATGGTTAAGCATATACTGGATTTGGGTCAATGGCAGAGACTTCATAGAAGATCCACTGGAGAGAGGAGGGACTATTCAACAGTGTAACTGGAAAAATTGGTAATCTATAAGGAAAAAATAATGAAAAGGATGCCTACCTTACATTACTCACAGAAGTCGAGTCCAGATGGATAGGAAATTAAGTGAAATGTAGGGAGATGGCTTTCAGACTCTACTTTTCTTAAACAAGACCCAAGAAATGCAAAACAAAAACCATCACCATGATTTCTGCTCATTAATAGACACCTTACAGTGAAAAGACAAACCATGTGCTGGGAGAAGGTACTTAGATACCTGAGAAAAGAGTAATAAAAAATATGTGAAGAATTGCATATGAATCAATAACAAAATAGCAACTGAATAGACGAATGGGAAAAAACAGGTATTTTGAGAGGAGACATATTGCCTGTAAATGTATCAAATGATGCTCAAATTTGCTAAAAACCAGGAATATTGATTATGATTTAATTCATAAATATCAAGAAATGTGACAATACCAAGCCTTAAAAAAGACATGGATCAATGAGATAATTTATCCATTGCTGCGGGGAGTGTAAATTGACCCAACCACTTTGGAAAATAAGAATACCCTCAAAACTTAGGTATTGCACACACGTTATATAAAATCCAACAATTTCTGTCCTTTGTCTATACTCAAAAGAAACTTTAATACATTGATACCCTCTGATTTGTATAAGAGTGTTCATAATAGCACTGTTTGTTACAGCAAAAAACCAAAACCTGGGAACAACCAAAATGCCAATCAACAATAGAACCAATGACAACACTGTGGCATGTTCCCACCAAGGAATATTACATCATAAGGAAAAAGAAGTAACAACTTCTATCTGCAACAAGGAATCTCATAGACACAGTGTTTACTGACATTGTAAATTAACTATAGCTACAGATAACATGGACATACATTGTTAATAATGTTGAATCTAAAAGCCAATCCCAACAATTCTACTCTAGGGTGTGTACTTGAGAGGAATGAGAAATTTTTTTCCCAAAGCGCACATATAGGAATATTCATCGCAATACTAATCATAATATAAATGAAATGTCCATCAATAGGAGAATGTGATTGTGGCATATTTCTGTAATGGAATACTACATCGCAATGAAAAAGAACTGATTGCTACATGAGAAACGTGGCTTAAGCTCTTAGACAAGATCCTTAGTGAATGAATCGAAGTGCAAAAAACAATGACCTCTTATAAATGGTACATTATATGAAAACCAATATAGTTAGGCAAATCCAATTTGTAGTAGCAAAGGTCAATTTCTCTTGGCGGGAGTAAAAGCTAGGAGGGAAGTACAAGAGAGATTTCTGGGTTTTGGAAATGTTCTGTATCTTGAGCTGGGTGGTAATTACACAGATACATATAAGAATTCATTGAGCTGAACATTAAGTTATGTGCACTTTTTATAATTTATACTTTAATCACTTAAAGAACAGGATCTAGAAGACAATATAATATTTTACCCTTTTTAGACATTTCAAAAGTGAATGCCACTAACTAGTAATAATAATATTCACATGTGATAAAACAAAGGATGAAAGAGAGGGAGGGAAGGACAGAGAGAGAAGGGATAAACAAAATTCAAGATGGCGGTTACCTCCAAGGGGAGCACAGCAGAGAAATACCAGCTACTTCCTGGGTTGAGTGGTGGCTTTATTAGTGTTTTTAATTTTAGTAAAAAGCAATTCATTTAAAATAAAATAAACAGGAGGACCGGGTATGAACCACTGATGACAGTGGGCCATGAACCAAGGGTTATGATTAATCTAATTTTTGATATCTGGGGTCATTATTATGACAGACATAAATAACCCATGCACAAATTTACCTGATAACATTTCCTAAGTTGGTTAAACTTAAGTTAACTTGTGAGCCTTCCCTCAGTCTGTCTCCTTCAGATCCTGAAGACTTCTGCCTTTCGCTTCCTGCTAAATCCACCAAGTTAATCGTGGATTGCTTGGTGAGGCCTCTGTCCAGGAAAACCTGTGGGAAAGCACCCCGAGGGGTCACAGGCTGCAGATAAAGTCAGTCCAGTTCACACATTATATTAAAAAATTTTTTTTAATGTTTATTTATTATTAAGACAGAAACAGAGCATGAGTAGGGGAGAGGCAGAGAGAAAGGGAGGCACAGAATCCGAAGCAGCCCCAGGCTCCCAGCTGCCAGCACAGAGCCCGATGCGGGGCTCGAATCCATGAACCGTCAGATCATGACCTGAGCTGAAGTTGGATGCTTAGCCAACTGAGCCACCCAGGCGCCCCAGTCCAGCCCACACTTTAAAACATTTTTTTCTACTTGTGCTTCACACTCAAACATATAATAAAATTTAAAACACATAATATTGTAATTAATGTTATGGATTATATGTTATAAATAAAACATTATAAATTTAAAACAATAAAATTTAAAACCTAATACATATAATAAATTAATATATATTATAAATAAAACATACATTTAAAACATATAAAAATTTAAAACATATAATAAAAACAAAAAAGCCATCCTTTTTACAATGGCTTTTTACAATAATAAAACACCAGGCCCAAATATCTCTGTTGCTCCTGCTGAGTTTTGCAAATCTGTTTCCAGTGATCTATTAGACACCAATTACTGCTCTCGAGTATTTTGGTGATCAAGCATTTTAAGTAGAAGATACTAGGAAATCTGTAAAGTGAGTAAGTGTTCAGGATGGTGTGGTCACACACCGAGGGAAGAGAACCCAGATTTCAGAATATGGCAGATCACCTTGCCGGTTACATGAGTGTAAGAATGGCTTTTCAGAATTTCGACTGTCTGCGTTAGAGGGCAGGGATAGTAGCATATTCGGTGTTAGGAGGGTAACAGATAAGAAGCGAAATAATGGTTCTAACAGTGCCTGGCACACGTAACGAGTGCTAATATTATTACTGACACCAATAAGCAGAGTGTGATGCTCAGTCTCTACAAGTATTTTTTTTTTCCAGTGGATTCCTTCCCTTGCCTCTAAAATATCGAGTTAAGGGGCTCCTGGGTGGTTCAATCAGTTAAGCGTCTGCTTCGGCTCAGGTCAGATCTCGCAGATCGTGAGTTTGAGCCCGACATCGGGCTCTGTGCTTTCCACGCACATCCCACTTCAGGTCCTTTGTCCCTCTCTCTTTCTACACTCCCCTCACTCATGCTCTCCCTCTCTCAAAGAAAAAAAACTACTAAAAAATACTAAGCTATCAAGTTAAAAGAAATAGCACAGATCATATACAAAGTTTATGAATGCTATTACCATTGTAAAATATCTGAATAGTACTTAAAAGTCTACAAAGTTCTGTATTTGTTTATTTTTTTTAAATATTGATTTTGGTGGGAGCACAGCAGGGGAGGGGCAGGAAGAGGGGGGAAAAGCGGATCCAAAGCAGGCTCTGCACTGACAGGCTGACAGCACAGAGCCTGACGTGGGGCTCAAACCCATGAACCATGGGATCATGACCTGAGCCCAAACCAGACACTCACCCAACTGAGCCACCCAGGTGCCCCTTTATTTTTTACTTTTAATTGAAGTATAGCTGAAGTATGTAGCGATTTGACAATTACATATGTTACAAAACGCTCCCCACAAGAAGTGTAGTCTCCCTCCATCACCACACAATGTTGTTACGATATTATTGACTATTCCCTATGCTCCACTTTTCATTCCTGTGACTTATTTTACAAGTTTGTACCTCTTAATTTCCTTCACCTGTTTCACCCAACCTTCCAAATCCTCCCCGCTGGTGACTACTAGTTTTCTGTATTTATTGCATCTGTTTCTATTTGTATGTTGGTTCATTTGTCTTATTTTTTAATATTACACATATAATTGAAATCATATGGCGTTTTTCTTGCTCTGACTTATTTCACTTAGCATAATGCCCACTATGTCCATCAACTTGTCCTGAAAGGCAAGATGTCATTCTTTTTATAGCCAGTAATATTCTATTGAGTATATATATCACATGGTATTGATCGACACTTAGGTTGTTTCCATATCTTGGCTATTGTAAATAATTCTGCAATAAATGTAAAGGTATATATATCTTTTGAACCAGTGTTTTCATTTTCTTTGGGTAAGTACCCAGTAGTGGAATTACTGGATCATATGGTATTTATATTTTTAATTTTTGGAAGAAACTCCACACTGTTTTCCACAGTGGCCACACCAACTTCCTTCCTTCCAGCTGTGTACAAGGGCTCCCCTTTCTCCACATCTTCACCAACACTCATTATTCCTGTGGTTTCAATTCTACCCATCCTGACAGGTGTGAGGTGGCATTTCATTGTGGTTTTGATGATTAGTAATGTTGAGCATCTTTTCATGTGTTTGTATGCCTCCCTTGGGAAATGTCTGTTCAGGCCCTCTGCCCAATTTTTAAATCGGATTATTTGGGGCTTGTTTCTTGGTTTTTGATATTGAGTTGTATGAATTCTTTATGTGTTTGGACACTAACCCCTATTGAATACATCATTTGCAAAACTCTTCTCCCATTCAGTGTTGCCTTTTTATTTTGTTGATGGTTTCCTTTGCTCTGCGAAACTTTTTTATTTTGATGCCGTCCCAGCTCTTTATTTTTGCTTCTGTTGTCCTTGTCTGAAGAGACAGAGACAGAAAAATATTACAACTGTTATCTGAGCCCTTACCGCCTATGTTTTCTTTCTTTTTTTTTTAAATAGACCTTTTAAACCATTTTTTAAATTGTTTGTTTATTTATGAGAGAGAGGGAGAGACACAGAATGTGAGTGGGGGAGGGACAGAGAGAGAGAGGGAGACACAGAATCTGAAGCAGGCTCCAGGCTCTGAGCCTTCCACCCAGAGCCTGACACGGGGCTCAAACCCACAAACCGAGAGATCTACCTGAGCTAAAGTTGGATGCTCAACTGACTGAGCCCCCCAGGCACCCCCTTTTTTGATTTAATGAATTCAGTTATCACCTTTAGGTCTTTAATCCATTTTGAGTTTAGTTGTGTATGTTGTTAGCGGTCCAGTTTCATTGTTTTGCATGTAGCTTACCAGTTTTCCCAGTATCACTTATTGAAGAAACTGTCTTTTCTCCCATTGCATATTCTTTCCTCTTTTGTTGTAGATTAATTGACCATAAAAGCGTATGTTTATTTCTGGGCTCTCTATTCTGTTCCATTGATCTATGTGTCTGCTTTCATGACAGTATCATACTGTTAATTACTATAGCTTTGTAGTTGAGTTTGAAATCTGGGATTGTAATTCCTCCAGATTTATTCCTCTTTCTCAAGATTGCTTTGTCTATTTGGGCTCTTTTATGGTTCCATACAAATTTTAGGATTATTTGTTGTAGTTCTATAAAAAAAAAAACACAGAGTACTGATATTTTGATGGGGATTTCATGGGATCTGTAGCATGCTTTGGGTATGCTACAATATTTGTTCTTCCAACCATTGAGCATGGAATATCTTTCCATTTATTTGTGTACTTTTTGGGGTACCTGGTGGCTCAGTCAGTTAAGCATCCAACTTCAACTCAGGTCATGATATTGCGATCATGTGTCAGCACAGAGACGCTTTGGAATCTCTGTCCCCCTCGCTCTCTGCCCCTCCCTTGCTCACGCACATGCATTCTTATTCCCTCCCTCCCCCCCACCTCTCTCAAAAATAAACATTAAAAAATTATTCATGTCTTCTCCAATTTTTTTAGGAGTTGTCTTACAGTTTTTGGAGGACGTTTCTTTTTATCTCCTTGGTTAAATTTATTCCTGGGTATTTTATTCTTTCTGCTAGAATTATAAATAGCATTGTCTTCATAATTTCTCTTTCAACTAGTTTGTTATTAATGTATACAAAATGGGAGCACCTGGGTGGCTCAGTCAGTTAAGCCTCCGACTTCAGCTCAGGTCATGATCTCACATTCGTGGGTTCTAGCCTCACGTCAGACTCTGTGCTGACAGCTCAGAGACTGGAGCCTGCTTCCGATTCTGTGTCTCCCTCTCTCCCTGCCCCTCCCCGCTCATGCTCTGTCTCTCTCTGTCTCAAAAATAAATAAAACATTAAAAAAATTTTTAATAAATTAAAAAAAAAGAAAATGAATCTATAGATTCATGTATACTAATTTTGTATCCTGAAACTTTACTGAATTCATTTATTAGGTCTAGTAGTTTTTTAGTAGACTTCAGGGTATTCTGTGTATAGTGTCGTGTCGCCTGCAAATAGTGAAAACTTTTACTGCTTCCTTACTTATTTGGATATCTTTTATTCTTTTCATATCTGATCATCTGATTGCTGTGGCTGGGACCTCCACATATTGAATAAAAGTGTGCACCACATCCTTGTCTTGTTCCTCATCTTGGAGGAAAAGACTTTTAATTTTTCACCATTGAGTATGATGCTAGCTGTGCATTTTTCACACATGGACTTTATTATGTACGTTATGTTCCCCTTAAATCCAGTTTGTTGAGAATTTTCATCATGAACACATGTTAAGTTTTGTCACGTGCTTTTTTCTGCATCTATTAAGATAATCATATGATTTTTGTCCTTCATTTGTTAATTTGGTCCATTACATTGATTTGCAAATCTTGAACTACCCTTGCATCCTGAAATCAATCCTACTTGATTGTGGGGAATGATACTTTTAATGTACTGTTGAATTTGGTTTGTAGAAGATTTTTGCTTCTATATTCATCAGGGACATTAATCTGTAATACTTTTTTATTTGCATCAAGTGAATGCTGGCCTCCTAGTGTGAAAAATTTGGAAGATTTCTTTCTTCTCCTATTTTTTGGAATAGTTTGAAAAGAATAGGTATTTATGCTTCTTTAAATGTTTGGTAGAATTCATTTGAAGCCATGTGGTCCTGCCCTTTTGTCTGCTGGGAATTCTTTGATTACCAATTCAGTGTTGTTGCTAGTTATTGGTCTGTTCATATTTTCTATTTCTTCCTGATTTAGACTTGGAATTGTAATTTTTAGGAATTTATCTGTTTCTTCTATCTGTTTGTCCAATTCATTGGTGTATAATCATTTGTAATAATCTCTCTGGTTTTTTTTTTTTTTTTTTTTAGAGAGAGAGTGTGTGCAAGTGGGGGACGGGCAGAGGGAGAGAGAGAATATCGAGCTGGCTCTGGTCCCACGCATAGCCTGACATGGGGCTCCATCTCACGAACCCGAGATCATGAACTGAGACGAAATCAAGAGTTGGACACATAAAGGGCGCCTGGGTGGCTCAGTCCGTTAAGCGTCCGACTTTGGTTCAGGTCATGATCTCACAGTCCATGGGTTAAACCTCCACGTTGGGCTCTGTGCTGACAGCCCAGAACCTGGAGCCTGCTTCAGATTCTATGTCTCCCTCTCTCTCTGCCCCTCCCCCTGTCATGCTCTGTCTTTCTCTCTAAAAATGAATGAGCATTTTAAAAAAGAGTGGGACATCTCTCTTACAATCCTTCGCATTTTGGTGATATCTGTTGGAGTTCTCTTTCATTTCTTCTTTTGTTTTTTAATATTTATTGATTTTGGGGAGGGTGCAAGTGGGGGCGGGGCAGAAAGAGGGGAATAGAAGATCTGAAGTGGGCTCTGTGCTGACCACAGGGAGCCTGATGTGGGGCTCGAACTCCTTAACCATGAGATCATGACCTGAACCAAAGTCAGGCACTCAACCAGCTGAGCTACTCAGGTGCCCCTGATCTTTAATATTTCCTCCCTTCTACTACTTTTGGCTTTTGTTCTTTTTCTGTTAGGAGTAAGGTTAGGTTGTTTATTTGAAATTTTTCTAGTTTCTTGCTGTAAGCCTGTGTCACTATAACTGCTTTTGCTGCATCCCAAAGATTTTGAACCTAGTGTCTACATTTTGATTTGTTTCCATGTATTTTTTAATTTTCTCTCTAATGTTCACTGTTTTGACCCATTGGTGGTTTAGCATCCACATGTTTGTGTTTTCTCCAGTTTTATTTCTGTAATTGATTTCTAGTTTCATACCCTTGTGGCCTGAAAAGATCCTTGATATGATTTCAAATTCCTTAAGTTTACCGAGGTGTGTATTATGGCCTGACATGAAATCAACCCTGAAGAATGTTCCTAGTACACACATAAGGAATTTGTATTCTGCTGGGGCCCATGGGTGGCTCGTTGGTTGAGCGTCCAGCTTTGGATCAGGTCATGATCTCAGCGGTTAGTGGGTTCAAGCCCCATGTCAGGCTCTGTGCTGACAGATAGCTCAGAGCCTGGAGCCTGCTTCAGATTCTGGGTCTCCCTCTCTCTCTCTGACACCCCCTGCTCAAGCTCTCTCTCTCTCAACAATAAATAAAACATTTAAAAAAATAAAAAAAAAGTATTTGTATTCTGCTGTTCTTGGATGGGATGTTCTGTATGCATGTGTGAGACCCATCTGACCTCATGTGTCATTCAAAGCCACTGCCTCCTTGTTGATTTCTGTCTGGATGATCTGTCCACTGACATTAGTGGGGTGTTAAAGTCCCCTCCTCTTATTGTATTACCATCAACTTCTCCCTTTGTGTCTATTAATATTGGTTTTATATACTTAGGTGCTTCTATGTTGGGTGCAGAGAGATTTATGTCCTCTTGTTGGATTGATCCCTTTGTCATTAAGTAATGCTCTTCTGTATCTCTTGTTACAGACTTTGTTTTAAAGTCAATTTTGTCTACCCTAGTGTACCTTTTTTGCTTCTAGATGTATGAAATATCTTTTTACTTTCAGTCTGTATGTGTCTTTAGGTCTGAAGTGAATCCCTGTAGGCAGCATATAGATGGGTCTTGTTTGTTTTTTCCATTTAGTCACTTTATGTTCTTTTGATTGGAGCATTTAGTCCATTTACATTTATTTTTGTCCAAGTTTTTGTTTAAATTCTAGCTAGGTAGGGCCGCTTGGGTGGCTCAGTCAGTTGAGTGTCGGACTCTCGGTTTCGGCTCAGGTCGTGATCTCACAGTTAGTGAGTTTGAGCCCCACGTCACGCTGCACGCTGACAGCACAGAGCCTCCTTGGGTTTCTCTCTCTCCCTCTCATTCTGTCCCTCCTCTGTTCATGTGCTCTCACTCTGTCTCAAAATAAATAAACAAAAAAGTAAATTCTGGTTAGTTAACATACAGTACAATATTGGTTTCAGGAATAAACTCAGTAATTCATCAGTCACGTGTAATACCCAGTGCTCATTGCAAGTGCCTCCTTAATACCCATCACCCTTTTAGCCCATCCCCCACCACATCCCTTCAACAACCTCCAGTTTGTTCTTTATCGTTGAGTCTCTTATGGTTTGCTTCCCTTATTCCCCACCCCCACACCGCATGTTCATCTGTTTTGTTTGTTAAATTCCACATATGAGTGAAATCATATGGTATTTGTCTTTGACTGACTTATTTTGCTTATCATTGTACAGTCTAGCTCCACCCACACTGTTGCAAATGGGAAGATTTCATTGTTTTTGATGGCTGAGTAATATTCCATTGTGTATAAATACCACATCTTCTTTATCCATTTGTCAGTCAGTGGACATTCATGTTCTTTCCATAGTTTGCCTATTGTTGATAATGCTGCTTTGAACATCAGAGGGCATGTATCCCTTTGAATCTGTATTTTATTTTATTTTTATTTTTATTTAAAAAAATTTTTTTTTATGTCTTTTATTTATTTTTGACAGAGAGAGACAGCGCGAGCAAGGGAGGGTCAGAGAGAGAGGGAGACACAGAATCCGAAGCAGGCTCCAGGCTCTGAGCTAGCTGTTAGCACAGAGCCCGATGCGGGGCTCGAACCCACGAACTGTGAGATCATGACTTGAGCTGAAGCCAGCCGCTTAACCGACTGAGCCACCCAGGCGCCCCTGAATCTGTATTTTAATATCCTTTGGATAAATACTTAGTAATGTGATTGCTGAATCATAGGGTGGTTCTATCTTTAACTTTTTGAGGAACCTCCACACTATTTTCCAGAGCAGCTGCGCCAGTTTGCATTCCTACCAACAGTACAAGAGGGCTCCCCTTTCTCTACAGCCTCGTCAACATCTGTTGTTTCAGGTATTGTTAATATTAGCCATTCTGACTGGTGTGAGGTGATATCTCATCACTGTTTTGATTTGTATTTCCCTGATGATGAGTAATGTTGAGCATCTTATGTGTCTGTTAGCCATCTGATGTCTTCTTTGGAAAAATGTCTATTCCTATTTTCTGCCCACTTCTTAGCCAGATTATTTGTTTTTTGGGCATTGAGTTTGAGGAGTTCTTTATAGATTTTGAATACTAACCCTTTATCAGATACATTATTTGCAAATGTCTTCTCCCATTCCATAGGCTGCCTTTTAGACAGGCTCCAGGCTCTGAGCTGTCAGCACAGAGCTTGATGCGGGGCTCAAACCCATGAACTGAAAGATCATGACCTGAGCCATAGCCGGACGCTCAACCGACTGAGCCACCAGGCACTACCCTTCCTGTACTTTGAATATATCATGCCACTTCCTTCTGGCCTGCCAAGTTTCTACTGAAAACTCAGCTGATAGCCTTATGGAGTATCTCTTGTATGTAATTATTTGCATTTTTCTCACTGTTCTTTAGATTCTCCCTTTATTTTTAATTTTTGGCATTTTAGTTTTTACATGTTTTAGTGTGACCCTCCTGGGATTCATCTTGGTTAGGGCTCTCTGTGCTTCCTGGACCCAGATGTCTGTTTTCTTCCCCAGGTTAGGGAAGTTTTCGGCTATTATTTCTTCAGATAAGTTTTCTGCCCCTTTCTCTCTCTCTTCTCTGTCTGAAACCCCTCTAATCCAAATGTTAGTACAGGCTATGCTCATTTTAAAAATTCTTTAAAAAAATCGTTTTAATGTTTATTTGTTTTTGAGACAGAGATGGAGCATGAGTGGGGGAGAGGTGGAGAGAGAGGGAGACACAGAATCCGAAGCAGGCTCCAGGCTCAGAGCTGTCAGCACAGAACCTGATGTGGGGCTTGAACCCACCAACTGCAAGATCATGACCTGAGCCGAAGTTGGATGCTCAACCGACTGAGCCACCCAGGCGCCCCCAAAATTCTTTTTTTAAAAAATTGCTATTTGGCTGGGTGCTTTCCACCATGCTGTCTTTCAGATTGCTGATCCATTGTTCCACATCCTCCAATTTGCTGTTGATTCCCTCTGGTGTACCTTTCATTTCAGTTATATTCATCAGCTGTGATTAGTTCTTTTTTGTTTTTGTTTTCTTTTTTCTTTCTTTTTTTTTTAGCAGAGTAGGAAATTCCTTTCTTGTTTATTGATTTATTTTTGAGAGAGAGAGAGCAAGTGAGTCAGGGAGTGGCAGACAGAGAAAGAGAACCCCAAGCATTGACAGTACAGAACTCGACACTGGGCATGAATGCAGGAGCCATGAGATCACAACCTGAGCTAAAATAGAGAGTAAGACTGTTAACCCAGTGAGGCATCCAGCCACTGCGTTCTGTCTCTCTGGCTGACATTCTCAATGAGCTCATCCACTCTCCAGTCTGTGTAGCACCTGATCACTTCAAACTCTTTATCAGGAAGATTGCTTTATCTCCATTTTGCTTAGTTCTTTTACTGAGGTTTCAGCTTGTTCTTTTGTCAGGAATGTATTTTCCTGTCTTCTCATTTTGTCTGAGTCTTCATCTGTTTCTGTGTATTAGGCAGGCCAGCTATGTCTCCTGGTGATGACAGTCGTGGCGTTATGTGGAGGTGTCCTGTGGGGCCCTGCAGCACCATCCCCCCTGGTCAGCAGAACCGGGAACTCCAGGGAGGTCAGTTGTGTGAGCTGCGTGCTCCCTCCTGTGTGACCGGCCGTGACTGTTGTTGCCTGGCCCCTGGCACAGCTTGCTGTGAAGCCTGACTGTAGCTGCCACAGGTGTACTGGTGGTCAAGGCTGGCTCCCCTCCCCTTGGGTAGGAGTCTTTTTGGAGGGGCGCCTCTGGGGGATGGGTGGGTGGAACACTGGGTCAGGGCCATCAGTATTAAGGTTGGAGAGCATCACAACTGGCTCCCACAAGGACTGACCAGCTATACTGAAGGAGGTCAAGAAAAATAGCACCTTCCAGCACTCATGGTCCTTAAGAAAGCTCCTACAGATCTCAGATCCTCTGACACATGTCCTAAAATCACTGCTTCTGTGCTAAGTCTCACAGTGCATGGTATAGTGTGCTAACCCTTTACGGGTGGACTCTTGGATTCTTTGATTGGTATATTTTTAAGTTTCTTTATTTTGAGAGAGAGAGAGCAAGTGGGGGGGGTGGTCAGAGAGAGAATCCCAAGCAAACTCCACACTGTCAGTGCAGAGCCCAATGCCTGGCCCAATCCCATGAATGGCGAGATCCTGACCTGAGCTGAAATCAAGTCAGGTGCTCAATTGATTGAGACACTCAGGCACCACTAACTCTTGGGTTCTTATAGTGCTTTACCTCTCCCAGAGTTACATCCACTGATTTTCAAAGCCAGATGTTATAAGGCTTATCTTTCTGGTGCAGATCTCCAGGGCGGGGGGGCCTGTGGTAAAGCTCGATACCCTCGCTCATCAGGGAAAATGTTGGTGCCTATGATGTCCTTCTTGCTTGAGGATCATTGTGTCTGGGCACCTACACCTAGGTCTCTGCCCCTCCTACCCTTCTCCCTGTGGGTATCTCTTTATGTCTTTAGCTGTGGAAGAGCTGTTCTCTAGTCTTCAGGTCATTTCCAGAGTGAGTTGGGTTCTGTGTAGTCACTGCCTCTGTGTGTCAGTAGGAGAAGGACTTAGATCCCTCTCTGCCATCTTCCCAGTCTTCCCTCAAAGTTCTTTAAAATGCAGGTTCTTATTTAAGCTTCCCAGCATTCCTACAAAATAGCATTTTACAGAATAGGAAATGGAGACTAAGGGCAAGAAAGTTATTTCCTAAAGTTTCAAAGCTGGTAAACAAAGAGTCAGATATAGGCTAGTGTTTTCCCACTATTCCTGATTAGAGCAGGGTAATCTTCATTGATTCCCATTCTATATATTACTAGGGCTGTGGCTTAGGGAACAGAGATGGTGAAATCCTTGCTAACTGCACTGATTATCCAGGCTGTGTAAATAACTATTTCTGAATCCAAGTGGTGATGATCTAAGTTCACTCTCTGATATCTACCAAGGAGCATGGAAGAAAAAAGTATGCTCAATTTTATCAAAAATTCTAGTTAGTGGAGAATTACATGGATGAGCTAGTTTCAAAGACTTTATCTTGCTCCTTCCATGCATCAGAAAGGTAGTTCAGTATCTAGTGTCTCTAGTTTCAAGGATCTGAAAGCTGGACATCATTGTACTGGGGAGACAGGGTGGAAAAGAGAAAGTGCCTCCCTTCCTCCTGTTTCTGACCCCAGAGCCCATGGATGGGAGTAGCCACCATAACCCACAGGTCAAACCTGAAAGGATTCCGTCACACTCACCAGCTCATCGTACCACTGGGAACCTCCCCACAGACCATGCCTGGTGGGAAACTGGGACGGCTGCCTTCCCCCACATCTCACCTGCTTGAACTGGATGGTGATAACCATATGAGATCGGCTGCTGCTGGCGTTCATGTTGGTCGATGCCGTGGTCCTTGTTTTCGTCCCTTGCTCCATCAGCCTTTCAATCTGCGTGTAGTTCTCACAAGGCACTGACGTCAAGCCATCCACATAAAATCCTAGCTGTTGATCTTCCCTTACTTTTAGTCCTCCGGGTTTCTTGGTTCTAGACAGCAAGTCTCGTATCTGTGGGGAAAAAGAAGAACATGAACTTCAGGAAGTCAGGGATTTCTATTTGCTCTTACACCTCTGGCTAGAATATATTAAATGAAGGAATAAATGCTAAATGTCTGTAGGTACTGGACACCCTCATAATTTAGGTAAATGAGAAATAGGGGAATGTCCAACAAGAGGGAGATCTGTTGTAATTGCTGACAAAGCATAATTTTTTTTAAACTCAGTTCTAGTATTTTCTAGTATCTAGAGCACTCCATCTAGCCTGTGAACCCCCTTCAGGTGGGACCAGTAGATCTTGGCATCGTTCCTGACATAGGAGAGGCACTCAGTGAGTGCTTTTGATTAAGTAGTGTAATCAGAATTAGGCTAACAAATAATGTTGCATTCACTGTATGTAGTGTGTTAAAAGTGTGTAAAACCACTTCTACAGCATGATAAAATATTGGAGTAGGTGTGCACAGGTGTCTGGGTTTCAACGGATGCTTCTAAAACATTTGTGCTTGAAACCCTTATTCTCTTATTAACATGAACATTCTCCCAGGAATCTTGTTAACAGTTTTATTTGATTGCAACTCCTTTGTGGATAATACAGAAATACATTATCCTAGCCCCCTTCTGAATTACCACAAATTCTCTGTTACAAAGTAATGACGTCTTATTTTACTGAAAACACTTACTGAGACATTTTACTGAAAACATTTCATTTACTGAGAAATGAAAACAAAAGTAAATAGTAGATAGTAGCATTCTAAGTACCTAAGGTCAGTAGAAGGCATGATGCACCTAGGAGAGATCGCGCTCCCCCGAATGCCACGACCCTGAACTCTACTTCCAAGGGAAACTGATTCAATCCAAATAGTAATTGCGACAGTCAAGTCTAACAAGAGAATGAGGGTGATTCTTTGGATCTTCTTATTGGAGATTTGTGAGATGTCACACCTAGATCATGGCCTTGGGTGAAAGCCCATGTTGCCTCCCACCCAAGAGAAGCCACTTCTGACAAGGCCGAGTGGGTCCTACTGTGTCCCCAGAGGGGTGGTGGGTGTCATAATGTGCAGAGACATCTGGGCTGGAAGCCTAAAGTCCTGGTTTGGTCTCCAACCTGGGAGTGCTTTGGAAAATCTCTTATTTTCCCAGTGTTCATAATAGGAGGGGGCTGATTAAATGATCTCTGAGATCTCTCCCAGCTCTGTTATTCTATGGCTTTGCACAGAACCAAAGCAAGATCACAGATTGAAGCTCAGCAAGCCAAACTAAGACAGCGGACATAAGGTGCCAGAGATAAGGAGATGTCAAAAACAGAGAAGACTTCCTAACTGTTGCTAGTAAGCCTTTCCTCTAATGTAAAAATTGTCAGAAGGGCCATCCATGGCTGAAGATAGGGCTGAATAAGGCTTACTAGAAAAAAGCTAACTAGATTTATCCGGATAGAGTGGAAGTATGGGAATGCAGAGACAAGGGCAGATCCTGCGCCAGGGCGCTCCAGGTAGTGTCTGGGGATCAGAACTGGGTGATTGTCACAAGACCGTCTTCATTCACCTGCGCTTTCCTGAGATCCCCTAACACTGCCTCTCTGTGGCATGTCTTCAAATCAAGCTTCACTCTGCTGCTAGAAAACTCTCCCAGAATCCCAGTCTGGTTGTCTGATTTCCCTGTAAAAGCCTCCACCGATTCTCCACTGCCTACAGGGCAAATGCCCTTTGCTTTTTGGCAGGGCCTATCTTGACTTCATCTTCCGGTACCTCCACCATGTATCCAACTCCGGCCACAGAGAGTATTCCCTGTTCCCTTTGATGCCATGCACCTCCATGCATTTTTGAACTGGTGAAAATTAATCCTGCCCTAAAGTGCCCCTATCTGTGGCCCCCAATCCTCCTGCGGCCTCGCCAAGCTCCTACACATCTCTCCAGATCCAGTCTAAGCCCAGCGTTGACCAACATTGCTAAACATGCCAGGCAGTCATGCAGTCCCTCCTCTCTGCCCCTTGCTCCTCGCCATTCATGGCACACACGTAATGCATCACGGTCCGTAGAGGCGTTTGGCTCCCACCAGACTCCTTCATGGTGAGAATTAAGTCCTGGGCTTAACTCCTCCTCAGAGTCTGTATTAGAGGTCCTGATACACTTCAGTTTAAGTACTGAATGGAAAAATACCAGAGACTCATGGAATGTGGGAAATGGAAATGTTCCTAAAATGTCCAGTGTTCTCATTTTAGAGACCAAAAAAAAACAAAAAAACAAAAAAACAAACACCCCCCCCCCACAGAATTCTAGACAGCTTATCATCATAAACAGCTTTCAGTAGGGAGACCACAATGAGCTGCCCACCAGAACTTGGTAATAAAAGAAGTTAAATTGTCTTCCTAAAGTTATTGGTATGAGATAAAAGAGCCATACTATCTTCCAAGTCTTGGCAACTTGAAAGAAAGAGAAACTTCACCAGTGACCTTAACATAAGAACCCATTTGGAATCCACAGCTATCCACAGTCAATCTTTGAAAAAGCAGGAAAGAAAATCCAATGGGAAAAAGACAATCTGTTTGACAGATGATGTTGGGAAAACTGGACAGTAACATGCAAAAAAATGAACCTGGACTGCTGTCTTACACCATACACAAAAATAGATTCAAAATGGGTAAAAACCTGAATGTGAGACAGGAAACCATCAAAACCCTATAGGAGGAAACAGGCAATAAACTCTTCGGCATAAGCCCTAGCAACTTTTTTCTAAATGTGTCTCCTGCGGCAAGAGAAACAAAATAAAAAATAAATTATTGGGACTTCACCAAAGTAAAATCTTCTGCACAGCAAAGGAAACAATCAACAAAATTAAAAGGCAACCTATGGAATGGAATAAGATATTTGCAAATGACATATCAAAGGGTTAGTACTCAAAATCTATAAAGAACTTATAAAACTCAACACCCTAAAACCAAATAATCCAATTTTTAAAAGAACTGAAGAGGGGCACCTGGGTGGCTCAGGTGATTAAGTGTTCGACTTCAGCTCAGGTCATGATCTTGCGGTTCTTGGGTTGGAGCCCCACATGAGGCTCTGTGCTGACAGCTCAGGGCCTGGAGAATGCTTTGGATTCTGTGTCTCCCTCTCTCTCTCTGCCCCTTCCTTCCTCCCCCCTCCAAAAATAAATAAACATTAAAAATAAAAAAATTAAAAAAGACTGAAGACATGAACAGGCATGTCTCCAAAGAAGACATAGACAGCCAACAGACACATGGAAAGATGTTTATCATCACTCATCATCAGGGAAAGACAAAGCAAAACCACAGTGAAGTGTCACCTCACACCTTTCAGATTGGCTAAAATTAACAACACAAGAAACAACAGGTGTTGGTAAAGATGTGGAGAAAAGGAAACCCTGTTGCACTGGTGATAGGAATGTGAAGTGGCACAGCCACTGTGGAAAAGTATGGAGGTTTCTCAAAAAATTAAAAATAGAACTACCCTATGATCGAGCAATTGCACTACTAGGTATTACCAAATGAATACAAAAATACTGGGGCACCTGGGTGGCTCAGTCGGTTAAGCATCTGACTCTTGATCTTAGCTCAGACCATGATCTCACAGTCATGTGTTCGAGGCCCACATTGGGGTCCATGCTGAGCATGAAGGCTACTAAAAAATTCTTTAAAAAATACCAAATCCAGGGATACATGCACCCCAATGTTCATAGCAGCATTATCTACAATAGCCAAATTATGAAATCAACCCAGGTGTCCATTGACTGATAAATAGATAAAGAAGATGTGGTATACATATACAATGGAATATTCCTCAGCCATAAAAAGGAATTCGTGACAACATGGATAGAGCTAGAGTGTATTCTGCTAAGTGAAATAAGTCATTCAGAGGAAAAACACCCTATGATTTCACTCATATGTGAAACTTAAGAGAGAAAACAAATGAGCAAAGGGGAAAAAAGAGAGACAAATGAAGAAGCAGACTCTTAACTACAGAGAACAAACTGCTGGTCACCAGAGGGGAGGTGGGGGGATGGGTGAAATAAGTGATGGGGACTAAGGAGTGCACTTGTCATGGTGAGCAGCAGGTGTTGTAGGGAAGTGCTGAATCACTATATTGGACACCTGAAATTAATATGACACTGTATATTAACTGAAATTTAAGTAAAATTAAAAAAAAAGAACCCATTTGAATTTACTATCAACCTTCAATGGTAGTAAATGGCTCATGAAAACATGTAAGAAACAAAAGAGTTATGTTCTCTCCTTAATATAAAGAGAAAAACCCTGATAGATTTATTCCCGTAATGATATTTGTTTAGGAGTGATTAAATACAAGGCTTCAGATAGTGCTTGGGGTCATACAAAAACTATTAGGCTGTGGTCTCCTATTAGAAAGTTACAGTTATAGATATCTTAATCAATTCATCCACTCAGCAAGCCTAAAAGTGTATTGGGTATTGAGACAGTATTTCCTGTAGAAAGGTGTTCACAAAGAAATGGTCTGTTTTGGACATACAAATATTTAATCAGACTTCACAGTATAATCTGACCAATTCATGGGGAAAGGGCAGCAAGACCACCGTATAGCTCAATGTGTCGTGTCTTAGTTGAAATTCTCTACTTCATGAATGAGAAGACTGAGCTCTGAGTTAAAGTGATTTTCCAAAGTCACATGGGTAGTCCATGAGAGAGCTGAGGTCTGAGACCATGCCCTTTCTCTGGGACAGGCGAACCATGGCCTGGGGGCTAAATTCAGCCTACTGCCTGTTTTTGTATAATCCTTAACATAAGACTGTTTTCTACATTTTCAAATGGCTGAAAAAAAATCAAAAGGTATTTTGTGATATGTGAAAAATTGAGAAGAACAAGGCAAGAGAAATGTAGCTAAACTTGAGTCTCCTTACAACCCACAGCCTGCAGATAAATCCCTGAGATGTGCAGAGTGCACCTTCCTCAAGGGACTTGCGGCCACCTTAATGTTGATATTTCATTAAAGACTAAAAGTAGCCTTATCATAACAATAGGCAGCTCCATAAGGCCCTTGTAGAGTGCACAGATTCCTTAGAGACCTACGCTATCGCTGACTCCCACTAACTAAAAAGTATACAGTCAGTCCTTCCTCATGATCCCAATGCAGCTCTTTGTGCCCCCCGGTACTGTCCCCGTGCTATAATAAAAGCACCTTTTTTGCACCAAAAACATCTCAAAAATTCCTTCTTGACTGTTGGCTCATGGCCCCACATCACAAATTATGTGAAATTCAAGTTTCAGTGGCCAGGAATCAAATTGTATTGGTACACAGCTGTGCCTGCTCACTCACACAGCATTTATGCTACAAGGGCAGGGGCGAGTAGTTGCATTAGAGACGGTCCCTTGAAGCCTGAAGCATATACCGTCCGGCCTTTTGAAAATGAAGTTTGCCGTCACCTCCTCTACCCCACTTGCTGACTGAGGTCAAGAGCTGGAAGATGTGTGGGAGCCCTGACCCTGGAGCTGTACCTCCAAAGGCAGTGCTTTCTTCAAGGGCAGAGAAAGCAGGGAGGGTATTCCAGAAGGGAAGTGTAGATGAAGGAAAGAATGATGTGTTCTGGAAAGGAAGAAGTCTATGTGGCTGAAGCATAGGGTGCGTGGAGATAAAGGGACCAGAAGTAGAGCCGAGAGTTGGGTCAGGGCTGGATAGCCAATGCCGGGCCCCAGAGTTCTGACTGTACTTGTAGTGTGGGGGAGGGGACGGCCCTGAGACTGATTAAGCTGCAGAGTCACTCAGATTTGTGTGTCCGAGAATAGCATTGCTGTTACCTGCTCGTTGTAAATTTCCAGCATACTGAATGTAACCTGTATAGAAAAGAACATAAAGTAAATATTCTCTGGAGAGGCATCTTTGGAGGTAAAAAAAGTAATGTAGGAACAATGTACATTTCCCACAAAGGGAAACGCCATTATTAAATATACCAATGCTCTATTTCACATGCAGTAAGAGATTCTTATATCATTTTAATGATATGGAAGAAGTTTTTAATACAAACGAAAAACAGATATGCACTTCTATGTTTGTGTGTGTGTGTGTGTGTGTGTGTGTGTATTTCAGTCTCAATTGCAACAGAGAAAGGCTATTTTTTTTTATTTTAATGTTTTGGGGGTTTTTTTTTGAGTGAGAGAGAGAGCACAAATGGGGGAGGGAGACACAGAATCCAAAGCAGCACAGAGCTGTGAGCACAGAGCCTGACGTGGGGCTCGAACCCACAAACTGTGAGACCATGACCTGAGCCAAAGTTGGATGCTTAACCGACTGAGCCACCCAGGCACACCAGAAAAAGGTTATTCTTTATTGCTCATCCCCACTTTTGACATATTTACAGAAAAATGGTAGTCTTTACCCTACTGTGCTTTTGGAATATTGCTAGATAAGCCGACACTCCTTTAGTGGGAGACTGGAGGGTTCTGAATGACACATTACTTTTAAAATCAGGAGGAAACTTGAGATTAAAAAAAGATGATGCATTGTTGAATTTTCATGACACAAACTGCACCTGTCACTTAGAGGAAACAGAAACACAGACTCTGCTTACAGGTATTTGTAGACAATTTACGGCCATGTCTTAAAGGCAATGATTAATGGTTGCTCTCCATGGTGACGATGTCACCCACCTTCAGGGAGTTTAAAATTCAGTGTGGGCCTTCTATGTTAGGGTAAGTAAGAAACTCTGCAGTCCTTATTTAGAAATAAAAATCCATAAGTGAAGGTGAAGACACGGCCACAGCCTTGGTAGAAGAGGAGGATAAAGGAAACTGTAGGAGTCAGTGACAGGCTTGTTGATCAGCCTCAATGACAATCCCTTGTGAGTGTTAGCTCCTAAGGCAGTTGCTTCCAGGGAACTCAGAATGCAAAGATATTTCCTTGGGTTTGTCTCAGGACCAGAAAAATTCAATACTCTAGTTATCTGCAACTTGACTTGTAATCCTGGAAAGATTTTGGTATGGAAAATTAACATTATCCCAAAATAGAGATGCTGATAATTTGGGGCCAGGAATTTCCAAAAGGAAAAAAGAAATTCCTTAAAGAAGGGATTTTAGGATAATACATACCTGGCATTCCTGATTTCTCTCCCGCTTCTCCATTGCTTGAAAGAGCTCTTCACATACATTTGGAATGATACCCTTGTTTGTGCCAAAACCAACCATGGAATAGCTTTTTCCAGAGCCAGTTTGGCCATAGGCTAGGAGGGTGGCATTATAGCCTTGCCAAGCACTGTCCAGAATTCCCTTGCCAAGATGATGGAAAATATCTTTCTGGAAAGATCAGAGGCACAATGTTCAGCTCAGGCTTTTGGCAATCCCTTAAAATATAAGTATTCTGGTGTTGATGAACTTCTTTATTAGTACCATAAGACCTACTTGAAATAAAATTCTGATGCTGTGCTAGAACCAATAAAAGAAAGCTGGAAACCAAAAGGAGATTTGGCAATTTGGAAAACACCGATCACCATGAATCTTCAACGAGCTGGTATCCGTCAGTAGCAAATCTGCATCTCACAGCCTTGCCAAAACCTAGCCTTGCTAGGTCATTAAAATTCAGCAGTTAGACCAAAATTTCAAGGTGTCAGGGGTTAGACACTATTCAGAGTATATCCTACTTTCTCTTTATCCTTGACTCCAAACAGACATTGCAAAATCCCTGCACTAATTTTAGTCCTCTACTTATGAGCTCTTATTTTGTTTTGTTTTGTGGCCACAAGACCCAGTGCTTCTAGAGAATTTCTACAACACACATGGGTGCACTCTCCCTTTTTAAGTGGGAGACAGAGATGCCTGCGCCCACAACTGCTCGAAAGAGGAGATGCGGCCTGGCTCCCTCAGTGTCTGGGCCATGACCACAGCCAGCAATATTCTCTTATTTGAGCCTGTTTCAAAGAGCATATTCTTCTCTGATCTCTAATATCAACAACATAGTAAGTAAGCTTGGAGAGCCTGGGCGGCTCGGTTGGTTGAGGATCTGACTCTTGTTGTCAGCTGGGGTTATGATCTCGGCTCATGGGCCGCGTCTGCTCTGTGCTGAGTGCGTACCCTATTTTGATTCTCTCTCTTCCTCTGCCCTTCCCCTGCTTGTGCACACACAGATGTATACTCTCTCTCTCTCTCTCAAAAAAAAAATAGTAAGCTTTACATGATCCCTCCATTGCAATAGGTACACTTGTATAATTCATACAATTTTTGCTTCTGGGAAAGATGCACATACCAACAGAGTACGATTTATATGTGGGCAACAGGAACCCATTTTCTCACACTGTTCATTTCTCATAAGAAAGGAATACAAATTATGATATGACAAGGTTTTGGGGAGCTTCAGGCCTAAAGTATAGAATTTAAACAGTGGTTTCTGAAAACATTATGACTATACTTTTCCCAGAGAAATGTATTCTTATAAAGGATATCTACTCTATACCGTAGGAGCTATTAGCTAATCCCAAGGAGCACCTACTAAGGAGCATTTTACTAGTCAGTAAAGTAACTAGTTCTGGAGTTAGAATTACGTTTCTAAATCCATCCTATCATCAAATATATGAAGCATTGTCCTACACTACAGTGTATGAAACAGTAATTCTGTGATCTCCTAACAGGTGGTCAACAAAAACTCAGTGGTGGTCCCCATGTGGAAATGAGGAAAGGTGACAGTCAAGTTTCTTTACAGCACAATTCCTGCAGTCTTGTAAAAATACCTTGAAAAAATTGAGATGTAATTGGTATATAATTAATATGAATAATGTAATCATTTGATATTTGTATATATTGTCAATTGACTACCAGAATTAGTTTTTTTGATGCTAGCCATTTAACTGGTGTGAAGGGCTGTCTCATTGTGGTTTTGATTTGCATTTCCTGATGATGAATGATGTTAAGCATCTTTTCAGTACCTGTTGGCTCTTTGCATACCTTTGGAAAAACTGTCTATTCAGTTCTGCCCATTTTTTAATTGAATTGTTTGTTGTTGCTGTTGTTATTGTTGTTGTTGATGATGATGATGATGATGATGTTTGCTATTGACTTGTAGAAGTTCTTTTTTAAATAATAGTTTATTGTCAAATTGGTTTCCATATAACACCCAGTGCTTCTCCCCACAAGTGCCCCCCTCCATGACCATCACCGTCTTCCCGCCTCTCCCTCCTCCTTCAGCCCTCAGTTCATTTTCAGTATTCAATAGTCTCTCATGATTTGTGTCCCTCTCTTTCCCCAGATTTCTTTCCCCCTTCCTCTCCCCATGGTCCTCTGTTAGGTTTCTCCTGTTAGACCTATGAGTGCAAACATATGGTATCCATCCTTCTCCGCGTGACTTATTTCACTCAGCATGACACCCTCAAGGTTCATGCACTTTGCTACAAATGGCCAGATTTCATTCTTTCTCATTGCCATATATTGCTTCATTGTGAATATATACCACATCTTCTTTATCCATTCATCAGGTGATGGACATTTAGGCTCTTTCCATGATTTGGCTATTGTAGAAAGTGCCGCTATGAACATTGGGGTACATGTGCTCCTATGTATCCGCATTTCTGTATCCCTTGGGTAGATTCCCAGCAGTGCTATTGCTGGATCATAGGGGAGTTCTATCGATAGTTTTTTGAGGAACCTCCATACTATTTTCCAGAGTGGCTGCACCAGTTTACATTCCCACCAACAGTGTAGAAGGGTGCCCGTCTCTCCACACCCTCGCCAGCATCTATAGTCTCTTGATTTGTCTGTCCATTTTAGTGACTCTGACTGGCGTGAGGTGGTATCTCAGTGTGGTTTTGATTTGTGTTTCCCTGATGATGAGTGACACTGAGCATCGTTTCATGTGCCTGTTGGCCATCTGGATGTCCTCTTTGGAGAAGTGTCTGTTCAGATCTTCTGCCCATTTCTTCACTGGATTATTCATTTTTC
>NC_043702.1:114569889-114577779 GCF_006229205.1 Suricata suricatta
CATTCTGTATGTTGCCTATTAGTTTTTTTGATTGTTTCCTTTGCAGTGCAGAAGCTTTTTATCTTGATGGGGTCCCAATAGTTCATTTTTGTCTATTTCGGATATTAACCAGATATATGATGTACAAATATTTTTCCCATTTTGTATGTTGCCCTTTCATTTTGTTGCTGATTTCCTTATATACAGAAGCTTTTTAGTTTGATATAGTCCCACTTAATTACTTTTGTTTCTGTTATCAAATCCAAAGCATTATTCTAACACTGATGTGTAGAAGTTTACCATCTATTTTTTTTCCTAGAAGTTTTATGGTTTGGGCCTTTATGTTCAAGTTTTTAATACATTTTGAGTAAATTTTTATGAGTAGTGTGAGGTAGGGGTCCAGTTTTATTCTTTTGCATGTGACTGTCCAGTTATCCCAACACAATTTCTTGAAAACACTGTCTTTTTCCCCATTGTCTATTTTTGGCTCCTTTGTCATAGATTAATTGACTATATACACATGGGGTTATTTCTGGGCCCTTTATTCTAATCCACTGATCTATATGTGGTTTTACCATATTCCTATAATATAGTTTGAATCAGAGAGTGTGATTTCTCCTGCTTTGTCTTTCTTTCTCAAGACTGCTCTGGCTATTTGGAGTATTTGTGGTTTCACACAGATTTTAGGATTGTTCATTCTATTTCTGTCAAAAATGCCATTGGAGTTTTGATGAGGATTGCTTTGACTTTTTAGACTGCTATGGATAGTGTTGAAATTTAACAATGTTAATTCTTTCAAGTCATGAGCACAGAATATCTTTTATTTGTGTCTTCTTCAGTTACTTTCATCAATGTCATCATTTTATGTGTACAGGTCTTTCACCTCCTTCATTAAATGTATTACTTGGTATTTTATTGTTTTTGGAAAAAACTTGAAGCAAAATTGATACACATTATTTCCACTCATTTAAGGTATACCAGTTTAGGGGCACCTGGGTGGCTCAGTTGGTTAAGTGATTTCAACTCAGGTCATGATCTCATGGTTCATGAGTTCGAGCCATGCATCTGTGCTGATAGTGTAGAACTTGCTTGGAATTCTCTCTCTCTCTCTCTCTCTCTCTCTCTCTCTCTCTCTCTCTCTCTCTCCCCCCCCCACCACCATGCTCTCTCTCTCAAAGTAAATAAACTAAAAATTCTTTAAAAAAATAAAGTATGCTATTTCATATCATTTTTTATTGAAGCTGATATATAATATTATATTAGTTTCAGGTGTGCAACATAGCAATTCTACAATTCTGTTACAAAATGCTCTCCATGACAAGTGTACTTAACTTCTGTCACCATGTTCACACCATGCAAAATCATTACAATATTATTAACTGTATTTCTTTTACTATACTTTTCATCCCTGTGACTTATTTTATAACTAGAAGTTTATACCTCTTAATTTCCTGTACATGTTTCACCCATTGTGCACCCCCTCCTTTCTGGCAACCACATATAGTTCTCTGTATTTATGAGTCTCTTTGTATTTTGTTTGTTTGTTCATTTGTTTTGTTTTGTTAGATTCCACATATAAGTGAAGTCATTTGGTATTTGCCTATTTCATTTAGCCTAGTACCCAACTCAAAATGGTGTTGAGAATGACAAAATTTTATTCTTGTTTTTTTTTATAGCTGAGTAATATTCCATTAAACATGTACACATCTTTATCCATTCTTCTATTGATGGACATTTGGGCTGCTTCCATACCTTGGCTACTGTAAATAATGGTGCACTAAATACAGCAATGTATATATCTTCTTTAATTATTGTTTTCATGTTCTTTGGGTAAATACTCAGAAGAGGGGTTTCTATTTTTAATTTGAGGCGCCTGCATATTGTTTTCCACAGTGGCTGTGCCAAATTCCATTCCCACAAACAGTGCACAAGGGTTCCCTTTTCTCCACATCCATGCAGACGCTTGTTATTTCTTGGGATTGTGTGTGTGTGTGTGTGTGTGTGTGTGTGTGTGTGTGTGTGTGTGTTTATGTTAGCTATTCTGACAAGTGTGAAGTGAGATCTCATTCTGGTTTTGACATGCATTTTTCTGATGATGAGTGATGGTGAGCACCTGTTCATGTGTGTGCTGGCCATCTGTATGTCTTCTTTGGAACATGTCTATTCAAGTTCTCTCTCCATTTTAAAAATAAGGTAATTTGAGATTTTTTTTGGTTTTTGGTTTTGGTTATTTTGGTGTTGAGTTGTATAAGTTCTCTATGTACTTTGGATATTAACCCTTTATTGGATATATCATTTGTAAATATCTTCTCCCATTCAGTAGGTTGCCTTTCTATTTTGTTGACGGTTTCCTTTGCTATGCAAAAGCTTTTTAGTTTGATGTAGCTCCAATTATTTGTTTTTGCTTTGGTTTTCCTTGTCTGAAGGGACAGATCCATAAAAATAACAGTAAGACCATTGTTTAAGAGTTTACTGCCTATGTTTTCTTTTAGGATTTTTATAGATAATTATCTCTTTTAGGTATTTAACCCATTTTGACTTAATTTATGTATAATATAAGAAAGTGGTTCAGTTTCACTCTTTTGCAAGTAGCTGTCCAGTTTCCCAGCACCATTTATGGAAAAGACTTTCCCCCATTGTATAGTCTTGCCTCCTTTGTCATAGATTAACTGTTCATATAGGCATGGGTTTATTTCTGGGCTGTCTATTCTGAGCCATTGATCTTTGCATATTTATAATTTGAGAAGGATGTATATGAACTCTTCTTTAAGCATTTGGTAGAATATACCTAGAAGCCATTAGGTTGTGCACTGTGTTTGCTGAGAAGTCTTTGATTACTAATTCAATTTTGTTACTAATGATCAGTCTGATCAGATTTTTTATTTCATTCTTGGTTCAGTCCTCGTAGGTTGTATGTTTCTAGAGATTTATTCATTTCTTATAGGTTGTCCAGTTTGTTATCCTATAATTCTCGTACTAGTCTCTTACAATCCTTTATAACTCTATAATGTTTGTTGTAATTTCTCTTTCATTTCTGATTTTATGCATTCAAGTTCTCTCTCTCTTTTTCTTGATGAGTCTGGCTAGAGATCTATCAATTTTTTATCTTTTGAAAGAAGCAGCTCAGGGCACCTGGGTGGCTCAGTTGTCTGAGTGTCTGACTTCAGCTCAGGTCATGATCTCATGGTTTGCGGGTCTGGGCCCTGCGCTGGGTTCTATGCTGACAGATCAGAGCCTGGAGACTGCTTCAGATTCTCTGTCTCCCTCTCTTTCTGCCCCTCACCCCCCCACTCTCTCTCTTTCTCTCTCTCTCTCTCAAAAATAAACAAGAATTTAAAAAAAGCAGCTCTTAGTTTCATAGATATTTTCTATTTTATAAGGATCTATTTCATTCATTTTGGCTCCGATCTTTATTATTTTCTCCCTTCTACTAAATTTGGCTTTTGTTTGTTTTTTTAATAATTCCTTTAGGAGTAAGTTTAGGTTGTTGGAGATATTTCCTGTCTCTTGAGACAGGCCTGTGTCACTATAAACTTCCCTCTTAAAAATTTTTTTTGACTGCTTTATTTTTTGAAAGAGAGAGAGAAAGAGTGAGAGCAAGCGAGTGCACGCAGGGGAGGGGCAGAGAGAGAGGAGACACAGAATCTAGAGCAGGTGCCAAGTGCTGAGCTATCAGCACAATGCAGGGCTTGGACCCATGAACATGAGATCATGACTTGAGCCAAAGTCAGACGCTCAACCCACTGAACCACCCAGGTGCCCCTAAAATATTTTTAATGTTAATTTACTTTTGAGAGAGAGAGAGAGAGAGAGAGAGAGAGAGAGAGCGTACGGGAGCGTGCACAAGTGGGGAAGGAACAGAGAGGGAGACACAGAATCTGAAACAGGCTCCAGATTCCAAGCTGTTGGCACAGAGTCCGATGTAGAACTCTAACCCACAAACCATGAGATCATGACCTGAGCTGAAGTCAGATGCTCTACTGAGTCGCACAGGTGCCCCTAAATTTCCCTCTTAGAACTGCTTTGGCTGCATCCCAAAATTTTGAACCGTTGTGTTTTCGTTTTGATTTCTTTCCATGTATCTTTTAGTTTCCTCTTTGAAACTCTTTGTTTTGACCCATTGGTGGTTTAGCATCCACATGTTTGTGTTTTCTCCAGTTTTATTCTTGTAATTGATTTCTAGTTTCATACCCTTGTGATCAGATAAGATGCTTGATGTGATTTCAGACTCCTTAAGTTTATGAATGTTTGTTTCATGGCCTAACATGACATCTACCCTGAAGAATGTTCCATGTACACCCGAAAAGAATTTGTATTCTGCTGTTCTTGGAGGGGATGTTCTGTATGTATGAGTGAGACCCATGTGATCTCACGTGTCATTCAAAGCCACTGCTTCCTTGTTGATTCTCTGTCTGGATGATCTATCCACTGACAGAAGTGGGGTGCTAAAGTTTCTTCCTATTATTGTATTACCATCAATTTCTCCCTCTATGTCTGTTAATATTGGCTTTATATATATGCAGGTTCTCCTATGTTGGCAGAACTGTTATACCCTCTTGTTGGATTTTTTTCTTTATCATTATATAATGATTTTTTGTCTCTTCTTACAGTATTTGTTTAAAGTCTGTTTTGTCTGATATAAATATTATTACCTTGGCTTTTTTCTCCACTTTCATTTGCATGGGATATTTTTTTCCATATTTTTGCTTTCAGTCTGTTTGTGTCTTTGTGTCTAAAGTGGAGTCTCTTGTAGGCAACATATACATGGGTCTTGTTTTTTTACCCACTCATTCATCCTATGTTTTTTGATTGGAGCATTTAATCCATTTGCACTTAATTATTTTTTACTTCTTTTTTAAAATATTTTATTAATTTTTGAGACAGAGAGAGACAGAGCATGAGTGGGCAGGGGCAGAGAGAGAGGGAGACAGAATCGGAAGCAGGCTCCAGGCTCTGAGCTGTCAGCACAGAGCCGGATGTGGGGCTCGAACCCACGAACATGAGATCATGACCTGGACCGAAGTCGGAGGCTTAATGGACTGAGCCATCCAGGTGGCCCCTTAATTTTTTTTTAAATGCTTATTTATTTATTTTGAGAGAGAGAGAGTGATTGTACAAGTGGGGGAGGAACAGAGAGAGGGAGAGAGAGAAACCCAGCCAGGCTCTGCAGTCAATGTGGAGCCTGACACAGGGCTTGAACTCACAAACTATGAGATTATGACCTGAGCCAAAATCAATAGCCCAACATTTAGCCATCTGAGCCACCCAGATGCCCTTATGTTTAAAGTAATTATTGATGGTATGCACTTGTTATTTGTTCCTTGTTTTCTAGTTGTTTTTCAGTTTTCCATTCCATTCTTCTCCAATTCTTTTTTATTGTGGTTTGATGATTGTCTTTAGTGTTATGCTTAGATTCCTGTCTCTTTTTTGTGTGGGTGTGTTTCCATTATGGGTTTTTGGTTTTTGGTTACATGAGAATCAGGTATACTATTTGATGTGTACAGTGGTCTATATTAAGTTGATGGTTGCTTAAGTTTAAGCACATCCCAAAAGCTCTATGTTTACGCCCTCCCCATATGTTTTATGTGTATGACACCATATTTTACATTTTGAAAAATTTGTGTATCCCTAAACTGATTTTTAAAAATATAATGGAACTTCCTCCTTTTGTTTTTTAACTTTTATATGGGCTTTATAAGTAACTGATCTACTACCTTTATTATATATTTGCTTTTACCAGTAAGATTTTTCCTTTCATAATTTTCTTACTTCTATATGTGGCCTTTTCTTTTCCACTTAAGTCTTTTTAACATTTCTTGTAAAAAAAAAAAAAGCAAGAAATATTTCTTGTAAAAGGCTGGTTAAGTGCTGATGAACGTTTTTAATTTTTGTCTGGAAAACTATCTCTTCTTCAGTTCTAAATAATGGTTCTAGTTTTGTTTTCTTTCTGCCACTCACTTCTGGCCTGCAAAGTTTCTGCTGAAAAATCAGCTGATAGGCTTATGGGGGTTTCCCTTGTGTATAACCATTTGCTTTTTTCTTGCTGTTTTTCAGATTATCGTCGATTTTGAACTCTTTAATTATTAAATGTCTTGGTGTGGCCCTCCTTGGGTTCATCTTTGTTATGTTGAGGTATGTTCCATCTCTCCTATGGGTTTTTATTAGGAGTGGATGCTATTTTGTCCAATGCTTTTTCTGCCTCAATTGAGAGGTTTGTATAGTTTTTATTCTTTCCTTTATTAATGTAGTGTATCATGTTGATTGATTTGCAAATATTGAACCAACACTGCAGCCCAGGAATAAATCCTTCTTGATCAGGGTGAATATTTTAATGTAGTGTAGTATTCAATTCGCTGGTATCTTGTTGAGAATTTTGGTGTTGGTGTTCATCAGGGATATTCATCTGTAATTTTTCTTTTTAGTGGGGTCTTTGCTTTTGGAATCAAGGTGATGCTGGCTTCATGGAATGAGTTTGGAAGTTTTCCTTCCATTTCTATTTTTTTAGAACAGTTTGAGAAGAATAAGTATTACTTTCCTTTAAATGTCTGGTAGAAATGGAAGCCATCTGGACTTTTGTTTGTTGGGAGATTTTTGATTACTGTTTCAATTTCTTTGCTGGCTATAGGTCTGCTCAAATTTTCTATTTCTTCCTGTTTTAGCTTTGGTAACTTATATGTTTCTAGTAATTTGTCCATTTATTCCAGATTGCCCAATTTGTTGGCATATAATTTTTCATAATATTCTCTTATAGTTGTTTGTATTTCTGAGGTGTTCTGATCTCTCCCCTTTCACTTATAAATTTACTTATTTGGGATCTTTCTTTTTTCTTTTTGATAACTCTGACTAGGGGTTTACTAATTTTATTCTTTTGAAGAACCAGTTGTTAGTTTTGTCGATCTGTCCTACTAAAGGCTTTTTTGTTTCTATATTTCTTATTTCTGCTCTAGTCTTTATTATTTCCCTTCTTCTGCTGGCTTCGGGCTTTATTTGTTATTCCTTTTTAGCTTCCTTAAGTGTATTTGAGATTACTCTTGCTTCTTGAGGTAGGCCTGTATTGCAATATACTTCCCTCTTAGGACTGTCTTTGCTGTATCCCAAAGGATAGACTGTCATGTTTTCATTTTCATTTGCTTTCATGTATTATTTTTCATTTCTTTTTTTAATATCCTGGTGAACCCATTCATTCTTTAGTAGGATGTTCTCTCTTTTTCTTTAATGTTTATTTATTTTGAGAGAGAGAGAGATAGACAGGGAAGCATAGAATAAGGGAAAGAATGAATCCTAAGCAGGCTCCACACTGTCAGCAGAGTATGACATTGGGCTCAAACTCACAAACGGTGAGATCATGACCTGAGCTGAAATCAAGAGTCAGATGTTTAATGGACTGAGCCACCTAGATGCCCTGATTTAGTAGGATTTTTTTAATGTTTATTTATTTTTGAAAGACAGTGTGAAACAGATTGTGAGTGGGGAGGGGCAGAGAGAGTAGGAGACACAGAATCTGAAGCAGACTTCAGGCTCTGAGCAAGGATTCAATACAGAGCCTGATGCTGGGCTCAAACCCATGAACCACAAGATCTTGACCTGATGTTGGATACTTAACCAACTAAGCCATCCAGGCACCCCTAATAGGATGTTCTTTAACCTCCAAGTACTTGTGTTCTTTCCAAATTTATTCTTGTAGTTGACTTCAAGTTTCATAGTGTTGTGGTCTATAAATATGCATGCTATTATCTCAATTTTTTTGGTCATTTTTTAAATAATAGTTTATTGTCAAATTGGTTTCCATATAATACCCAGTGCTTCTCCCCACAAGTGCCCCCCACCATGACCATCACCCCCTCCCTCCCTTCCCCTCCCCTTTCAGTCCATGGTTTGTCTTCAGTATTCAGTAGTCTCCCTTGATCTGTG
>NC_043702.1:114577879-114662564 GCF_006229205.1 Suricata suricatta
TTACATTGCCACCAACAGTGTAGGAGGGTGCCCGTCTCTCCACACCCTCGCCAGCATCTATAGTCTTTTGATTTGTTCATTTTAGCGACTCTGACTGGTGTGAAGTGGTATCTCAGTGTGGTTTTGATTTGTATTTCCCTGATGATGAGTGACACTGAGCATCATTTCATGTGCCTGTTGGCCATCTGGATGTCCTCTTTGGAGAAGTGTCTATTCAGGTCTTCTGCCCATTTCTTCACTGGATCATTCATTTTTTGTGTATGTTGTTCAGTGAGCTCCTTGCTATTCCAAAAAATAGAAATGGAAGGAAGACTACCAGACTCATTCTATGAGGCACATATCACTCTTATTCCTAAGCCAGGCAGAGACCCAATGAAAAAAGAGAATTACAGGCCAATATCCTTAATGAATACAGATGCAAAAATACTCAACAAGATACTAGCAAATCGAATTCAACAGCATATAAAAAGTATTATACTTTATGATCAAGTGAGATTTATTCCTGGGTTACAAGGCTGGTTCAACATTCACAAATCCATTAATGTGATACACCACATCAACAAAACAAAAGACAAAAATCATATGATCCTGTCGATAGATGCTGTCATTTTTGAGGGCTGATTTGTGACCCAGCATGTGATCTGTTCTGGAGAACGTTCTGTGTGCACTCAAAAAGAATGTGTGTTCTGCTGCTTTAGGATGGAATGTTCCGAACTTATCTGTTAAGTCTGGTTCAGTGTCTCATTCAAAGCCACTGTTTCCTTGTTGATTTTTCTGCTCAGATAATCTGTTAAAGTCCTCTATTATTATTGTATTATTATTGACGCTTGTTAGTAATTGATTTAAGTATTTGGGAGCATAAATATGTCCATGTTGGGGGCATAAATATTTACAATTGTAAGGTCATCTTGTTGGATAGACCCCTTTATTGTGAGATAGGGACTTTCTTCATCTCTTGTTGCAGTCTTTTTTTAAAAGTCTGGTTTGGCTTTCTTTTGGCATCCATTACCATGATAGATGGTTCTCCATCCCCTCACTTTCAGTTTGCTAATGTTTTTATTGTTTTGTTTGTTTTCTCTTGTTTTTTGTTTTTTTGTTTTTTTGTTTTCAATCCATTCCGATACCCTATGTCTTTTGACTGGCGCATTCAGTCCATTTACATTCAGGGTGATTATTGAAAGATATGAGTTTAGTGCCATTGCATTATCTGTAAAGTTGGTGTTTTGGTAATGTTCTCTCTTCCTTTCTAGTCTTTGTGGCTTTTGGTCTTTTTCTCCCCCCACTCAAAGAGTCCCCCTTAGTATATCCCGCAGGACTGGTTTAGTGGTCACGAACCCCATTAACTTCTGTTTGTCTGGGAGACTTTATCTCTCCTTTCATTCTGAATGACAGCCTTGCTGGATAAAGTATTCTTGGCTGCATATTTTCCCCCTTCAGCATGTTGAATATATCCTGAAATTGTCTTCTGGCCTGCCAAGTTTCTGTAGACAGATCTGAAGTGAACTTGAGGTCTTCTCTTGTAGGTTAAGGACTCTTCCCAACTCCCTGGATGCTTGCAGGATTCTCTCTTGTGTATTTTGTAAAATTGACTATGATAGGCCTTAGTGATGGCTAGTTTTTGTTGAATTTGATGAGAGTTATCTGTGCTTCTTGGATTTTGATGTCTTCATACTTCTTCAGATTAGGAAAGTTTTTAGTTATAATTTGCTCAAATAAACCTTCTGACCCCTTTTCTCTCCATCTTCTTGGACTCCTATGATTCAAGTATTAGTCTGTTCTAATAAGTCACTGAGTCTACCTTTGTGATTCATTACCTTTGTTTCCCTCTTCTTTTAGCTTATTTTCCATAATTTTATCTTCTTTATCACTAATTTGTTCCTCTACTTCATCCCCACTCACTGTTATGGTATCCATTTGGGTTTGCAACTTGGTTAAAGTATTTTTAATTTCAGCTTGACTTGATTTAATTCCTTTATCTCTGCCATAAAGGATTGTCTAGTGTCTTCTACACTTTTTTTCAAGCTCAGCTAGAATCCTTGTAATTGTTGTCCTAAATTCTAGGTTAGACATCTTACTTATATCTGTATTGATTAAATTTCTGGCTTCTCATTTTGGAGGGATAAAAGAAAAAAAATTTTTAATTAAATTTAATTTTAAAAATTAAAAAATAATAAATGAAGATAGATCCTAAGTGTGGTTTGGTCTGCATGGTAAGAAAAGCTTGATAGGAAAAAGAAAATGAAGGTAAAAAATTTTTTTTAGAAAAGTTTGCTCTTTCTGTGTCCAAGAAAAAGCAAAAACAGAAACAGAAATAAAAAAGTCCCAAAAGAAGGTAGATCCTGTTTCCTTTAGAGCTGAAACTTTGCAGCAGTTTATAGTCATAGACTTAGTGTGTGAAAGGGGTTTGTTCTGGTCTTCTGCGGGGTTGGGAGGGGCGGGGGACTGCTGCTCTGATTGTCAGGCCATCTTGCCCTAGTTGAGATCTGTTTGGAGGGTGCACAGGGCAGGGCTAAGTGAAATGGCTCCATTCTCTATTTGGTAGCGGTGTTTAGCTCACTGCGGTGGATCAGAGTTAGGGAGCAAGGGATGAAGATGGCTTCACTCTGCTATCTAGTCTCCAGACTGGGAAATTCAAGTTCACACCCTTACAGACACACGACCAATCCTCCACTTGTGTCTCCTGCTTCCGTCAGCTCCCTGCTTTCCCTGCTCTATCCTAGCTGTCCACCTACCAGACAGCACCTCCCTCCAGAGTTTTATATCAAGCATGGCTATATGTCAGAAACCCACACCTCAGAGACCAGCCCCCTCTACTCAGACCCGTGCTAATCCTCTGGGGAAGGATCTGGCTGCACTGTGGCAGAAGCCACCTTGTCCCAGGAAACAGTTGTGTGATCCCACAGTGGCTGTGGCTTGGAGTTTATGGTAAGGTGCCAGGTTCACTGCCCTTAGCTAGAGTCTGGTGCATATACTGGTGAACGAGCTGCTTGATGGGGCCCACCTGGGCTTGCCTGCGGAGAGGTCCTCTGGCCTCCACCACGTGCGCTCCAAGCAGTGGACCTGCTTCTCCCTGGGTGACCCAGGGGATCATCAGACGACGCTGCCCACTCCCCTGTCTTGAGCACCACCAAGCGCTGACGTCTGAAACTTCAGACTCTGTGTTACACTGTTTATAGAAAACTGGTGGTATTGAAACCCTCTCCTTTCCCCCCACCAATGGTTTTGGGGGACAGTTTTCTTGTGCAATCCCCTGTGCCTGTTTTCATTTTTTTCCCCCTTCACTCTTAACTCAGCTCTCTGTGATCAGGGATCCTTCCCGACTGCAGCACCCACTGGCTCTTTTCTCCCACAAATCAACGCTCCACAGTTCCTGACTTTTTTTGTGTTTGTAGACCTTTGTATTTTTTGTTTGTACCTTTTTTCTGTTTTTTTTTTTTCTGTAAGTAGATGTGCAATCTTGTTCTCTAAGACTTCCAGTCAGTTTCTTGGGTGTTTAGAATGATTTGCTATTTATCTAGCAATCGGGGGAGGAAGCAAGTTTAGGGTCTCCCTAAACTTCTGCCATCTTAACCCTCTCTTCAGAGAAGTTTGATTTCCAGGAAGTTTCCTCCTATTTTAAGTTTACTGAGAGTTTTAATTATGATTGGGTGATGGATTTTGTCAAATGCTTTCTGTGCACCTGACCATATGTCTCCCCACCAACCCGTTTTGTGTCTTATGATGAATGACATTGCTATTCAAATGTTAAACCAGTTTTACATTACCAGGTAAAGTGTTATTTTATAGATATATTTTGTTCTTTAAATCTTCTGTTGGACTCTATTTGTTGCAATTTTGTGAATTTTTGTGTCTTTGTTCCTGATGGACATTGGAATGTTTCTGTAATCTTTGGCTGCTTTTGGTATAATATTGTCCTCAAGAAATAAACATTCCATCCTCTGTCAGCTCTAAGATTTATTTTTTTTTAAGAATTCTCACTATTATTCCTTTGGGAGAATTCACAGGAAAGGCATCTGGGCCTAGAGTTTTCTTTGTGAGAAGGTTTTTAACTGTAAACTCAATTTCTTGAGCGCTATTTGAATGATCTGATTTTGTGTGACCTTCAGTAGCTTGTATCATTTCATCTAACATGTTGAATGTTTTGGTAATAAGTTTTTCACAACATTCCCCTGTGTTTTAAATGTCTCTAAGATTTGCTGTGATGACTCGATTTCATTACTCATCTTGGTACCGTGTTATCTTTTTTCCTTAACCAATTGGGGTAGAGGTTCAATTTGAGTCATTTTCTGAAAGAATTAGCTTTGAATTCATCAATTTTTCTATTATTTTACTGTTTTGTATGAATTATTGTTTTTATCCTTATTTCTTCCTCTGCTTGCTTAGTGTGTAGTTTGCTCTTCTTTTTCTAAATTCTTAGGTGGAAGACTCAAGATTGTGCTTCTCTCATAACTTAATGCTATAAAGTTTTTCTAAGCCCTGTGGTAGCTGCGTTCCACAAACTTTGATAAATTTTTAAATTTCTGTTCAATTTTTAAAAAAATGTTTCCCTATTTTTGAGAAAGAGAGACACAGAGCATGAGCAGGGGAGGGGCAGAGAGAGAGGGAGACACAGAATCTGAAGCAGGCTCCAGGCTCTGAGCTGTCAGCACAGAGCTCGACGCGGGCTCGAACTCACAGACCCCGAAATAATGACCTGAGCTGAAGTCAGACGCTCAAGCGACTGAGCCCCCAGGCGCCCCTTAAATTTTTATTCAAAGTATTTACTAATTTGTGGTTTATCCCTCGATCTATGAATTATTTACCTAAAATTCTTTTTTTAATGTTTATTTTTGAGGGAGAATGTGTGAACAGGGAAGGGGAGAGAGAGAGGGAGACAGAGAATCCCAAGCAGGCTCCATGTTGTCAGCACTGATCCCAATGCAGGGGTCAAACGCATGGAATGTGAGATCAGGACCTGAGCCTAAAATCAATAGTGGGATGCTTAACTGATTGAGCCACCCTGCTGCCCTTATGAATTATTTACAAGTCTGTTATTTTCTAAATATTTGTGCATTTTCCTGATATCTTTCATTTCTTTCCAGTTTGGTAATCAGAGAACAGTTTGGATGATTTCAGTTATCTTACATTATTTAGTTTTATGGTCTGGACTATGGTCTCTCATAATGAGAATTCCATGGTGCTGCTGCTGGGTGGGGGTAATCCGACACTAAGTTGGGCTGATGGTGCTATATACACCTGCTCTGGGGGTGTTTGTTCTATCCATTACTCAGAGAGAAGTGATGGAATCACTGATGACAATTGTAAATTCATCTGTTTCTCCCTCAGTTTCTATCAGTTTCTGCTTCCTATACTTTGAGGTTCTATTATTAGGTATATAATTGTTGAAAATGGAATGACATTAAAAAATTTTTTTTCATGTTTATTATTTCTGAAAGAGACAGAGCATGCATGGGGGAGGGGTAGAGAGAGGGAGAGAAAAGGGAGACGCAGAATCTGAAGCAGGCTCCAAGCTCTGAGCTGTCAGCACAGAGCCCAATACAGGGTCCGAACCCATGACCTGAGCCGAAATTGGACACTTAAAGGACTGAGCCACCCAGGCACCCCATAAAGGAATGTCTTCTTAATGAATTATCATTATAGTATATTTCTTGAAAGTCTACTTTGTGATGTAAATATGGCCTCTGTGGTTTTCTTTTCAGTCTTTACATAGTAGTATCTATTTTTAAATTGGGTTTCAATGGACAGATGTGGTTTGATCCTGTTTTTCCTATAAAATCTGATCATCTGACTTTTCTTAGTCAGCATGTTTGTTTACATTTGCTATAATAACTGATATGGCTGGCATTAAGTCTATCATTTGACTTATCCCTCCTCCTTTTAACTTTCCCCACTTTCCCTGCCCTGTTTTGGATTGAATGCTTCATGATCCCATTTCCCCACAACTGAGATTAGTTGTCATTCTGTTTGATTTTTTAAAATTGATTTTTATGGATTTATCTAGGATAGTGGTTCTCAAAGCGCCTTCCAGGGTCCATGAGGCCCTTTCAGTGAGTTTGTGAAGTCAGAGCTATTTGATAGACGCTACTTTTAGGAGTGGCTTAATAAATCTGCCAGCTTTCAGCTGCGTTTGAAATACAATGAGGCAGACAAGAAGAATAGAGAGAAAAGGTTTGGGAGGAAATAAACAGTCTCAGTGACCTGTGGGGCAAGCGCAATTGGAATCACAGAGGAATAAGGTGGCGGGGGTGGGGGGCAAAAGAGATTTGAAAAAATGATAGTCGAAATCGTTCCATACAGACCCAGATCCAAAAAACGTTAACGAGCTTCGTCCAGACTGAAAGGACCACCTCTCCACTGTACTGCATCATAACCCCTATTCCTATCACGGAAGCTGTAATGCTTTTTAATGCACACTAAAGTCTCCCCACACCCAGTGTGCACAACTTTATTATAGAATAATGCAAGGCACATAATCAATACTTGATAGAACAAGTGTTCTTAAATGCTGAGTGCATCACAAATTTTGCTTGTTTTGTCTCAAAAATATAACTGATGCTTCTTTTTCAAAATATGTCAATATATCAATTGATTTGAGTGCCTAAAATCTATTTAGATGATAGTGCACATGCACTGGACCCCATGTTTAGCATGAAAAAGGAATACATTTAAAATCAGCTCTCAAATGGAAGTTTATATTGTATCCAGCTTGCATTGAATGTCGTACTGTTCTGTTAACACTTTATTTAAAAACAAACAACTTCCTTTGAAGTTGTGTTTGAAAGCAATTTACCTGGCTTGCAAATTTACTGGTAGGATCAGCTGAAATAAACACACCATCTTTATCCTTTTGAAATCCATTGTGAGACCAATAGGCCAGGTCAAAAGTAAATGTTTTCCTGTGTTCTGGATTCTTAGGGTCTTGTATGGTTGTGGTGGTTCTGGAATGCATGGAAATCACACATTTGCTCCCAGAATTCTTCTCTCTCTATGGTCAGATCACAAATTCAGTCAGTCATTGTGGTTTTTCTCTGTCATTCAAGTTGTTTTATAAGTCTTCATACACACCTTGTAAGAAATTAAGCCAGGAACTTACCATTTATTCATTTTGTTATCTGTTGTATTTTTTTTTTAACATTGGCAAAGTGTTTTTATTATAAACGCCATTTGAACTCGTGAATTTAAATAAGTGCAGGTCACAGTCCTGATTTTGAGAAAGGGGCTGTTCCCTGTGTTGTTCTTCTTAGCAGCTGTTATGACAGTGACTCTTAAAGGCAGGATTTTTGAACGTCTGGTCTCTAGTCATTCATTTTCTGAGAGGAGCCGATCTCACACCCAACTACACGAATGGTGGTAACGATAGCAACAGAGCTTTGCTGTTTACTCCCCAGTGAAACTGGTGGGAATTAGTAAAGAAAAAGTGAAAATGGAAAAACCACCATTTCGACTCTGGGAATGGTCCTGAGGGCAAACAGCCAGTGACAAAACAACTATTCAAGGAACTGTGTCCAAGTTGTTAGGGTGGAGCCTGGTATTTGGCAAGACTAGGCCCTTCCTCTCCCTGCCATCTCCCCCAGGGGGAGACCCCGCTGCAGAGCCCTGATCTCGAGGCTCCCTCTGTCCCCAGATCTGAGGCTTTCTTCCTACTGGGAGCAGGATAGGAGCATCCCACATCCGGCCCCTGTGTGCCTGTTGCCGAGGCTCTCGGTGGGAGGGGGGTGCCTGTGCGTGCAGGGGCGCTGCACTTTGGGAGCGTCATGCTGGGAACACCAGGGTGCTGGCTGTCCTCCGCCTGGCCTGGCGTGGAGGTTCCATGCAAGAGGGGATCGGGTTGCTGTTCCACATTCATCACGTGCTGTGGGCAGCTTGGCTTGTTCCCACCCCCAAACCCAGAGCCTGGGGTTCGACATCCTGCTGGCCGGCGGGGGGGGGGGGGGGTACAGAAACTCCTCTCTTCTCAAAGGTGACCTGATTTTCCCGCTTACAGAAGCTTGACCCTAAGGACACTCAGGAACAGAAGTTGTAATGGAAGGAGACTAGGAGGAGGTCTGTTTGGGTCGTGGTTAAATTACAGGCCCTTGACTTTGCAGAGGGGGCGGGGTGGGATGCAGGGGGTGCCGGGCAAGATGACAGCTGGGAGGAGCCCAGCTGGAGTCATGAAAAGTATCAGTCACTGATCTCAGAAACGGTTCCTTTTAAAGGAACCTGAGAATCCTTGGCCCAGTCCAAAGTCAGGAATATTTACTAGGTGTTTTTTTTGTACTTCTAGCTCTTATATTTGGGTCTTTGGTCCATTTTGTGTTCATTTTCGTACATGGCGGGTAAGGGTCCAAATTCATTTTTTGGACATAGCTATCAAGGTTTTCAGGACCATTTCTTGCCAAGGCTGTTCTCTCCCCATTTTGGCAGCCTTGTTGAAAATCAGGTGGCCGTGGGGGCCTGGGATGGTTTCTAGACTCTCCATTTCATCACATTAATCTGTAGGCCTTGGTCACTGCTGTCTTTATATCCATAGAGCCATCTACTTACTTATCTGCCTGGCTGCTGAAATCCTTTCTGTGACACAGATGAATGCTAAGGGACAGGAAACAATGGACACAAACTGAAGTGTGCAGAACAACAGTGAACACTGGCAGCCCGGAGAGGAGAGGCAGCAGGTCGTACAGGGTCCAGGCAGGAAAGAAGACCTGCTCTAAAGTCTCCATCAAGTTCACGGTATGCACTGCACACCAGTTCTTACCATCCTGTAACACCCTTTGCGCGTTGCCCCGTCTAGCAACCCCTGTCCAAACCTTACTTGTTCTCCGGGTCATCCTAACGCTTCTATCTCCAGTTTTCACAGCCATCCGGGTAGAATGAACTAGACCTGATCTCTCTCTGGGGGCCAGGTTGTTTGCCTTCCCACGATGGGACACAACTACCACCAGTCATTTACTCACATGTGACCGTGAGCTTTGTATCCTGTCTTTAGCACAGCATTTGACCCACAGCAGTCAGAAGTGTGCTGAGTGGGCCAACTGTTCAGACTTATCTTCAAACTTACCCAACGCTGTGACCATCAGGGTTTGCTGCAGGGCCCAGAGCACGTAGCAGCTCTTAGTGTTGTAGGAACACAGCTGAATGGCCAGTTGTAGTGAGTTATATAAATACATGTACCCGTAAATCACTTAAAAGCCATAGAATTCATTCCGAACCAGCAACCTGCTTGCTTATGATGTGCTATTACTGAGGAGGGAGAAGTACATTTACTAGAAACGGCACACGTCTGTAGTCCCCACTCTGCACTGGTTTAAAAAATTATGAACTTGACAGTACATACGTTTCTCTCAAGTTTTTATTGAGCTACTTGTGCAAAGGAACGAAATTACGTGTTTACTGAGTTCTGTTCCGATCTCTAAATTACTCATTTGAACAAATTCATTTAAATCTTCCATAAAAGACAAGCAGCTTACACATTTGATCACGGTCATTAAAAAGTTAATAAAACAAGTCATAGTCAAAATGTCAACAAGTCACTGACCTGACTGAAAGGTCGCACACGCACCGCGACGGTCACACTGTCCACACTTGGCACGGGTATATTCACCAGGTTCCCGTCACTCATGTCAGTTATTTGGTAGAAAAATAAGGTAGAAAGTGCACCGCTTAGGCTTCACGCTGAAACATTAAAAGCTGAGCCGACGAAAGCGGTTTGTTTCTAGACAATCAATTATTCATGGTCCATTCATTACACACGATCAGTGACCGGTTATGAATTATTTTACAGCACTTACTTATTGATGAGTGTCATGGCCCACATCAAGTGTCCCCACTTCATTGCACAGTCATCCTGCAGAGGACAGTGTCCTGGTCCTTTCCCCCTCCCCCCCTTCTACTCCCGCTCTTTGCCTGCCCTCAATCGTCTGTGCCTGAGGTCCGAGGAAAATGTGTCGTTTTAAAACCTGAATGGTAAGGGATTTCTGAAATTTCATAGCAAGCTCCTTCACAGCGAGGATATTATAGAAAAATTTGTGCCGACCCACCATGCTATTGCCAGTGAGTCCACGCAGGGCACGCCCATGAAACGTCTTGTCTCACGTTCCCCTTTCTCAAACCTTTCCAGAAGTTGCTAGTGAGCAGTGAACCGGTCAACCTAACCTGGATAATTAGTCTCTGAATAATTAAGAGACTGTGAAGACAAATAGCCTTGAAGCTTGCTGAACAAGGAATGCCAACGTTGTATTGAACCGATGCATTACTTGGAAAATCACTCATTTGAGGTAGAGTATAAAGAATTTGTTAGACTACAAAAAACGTGGCAGAACGACATGCCCATAATTCGATTTCAACATAGTAGTAACAAGCAAAAAAAAATACATTTTTTGATTAGAAATCTCAATCATAGAAGCAAAGTGCATAAATTATAAAACAGCAACTTTGAAAAAGCATCAATAGTTCTTCAATTATCCTTTTGAAGACTGGCCTGACACCATTAAATGTAGAGAAAGACATGGGACCAGTGCCTCCCAGCATTAGAAAATCAGTATTAAAACAGAAGTCACCTCTCAAAAATCTAACAGACACAAACTACCGTCAAGTATACGCTTTATTTAACATTCCAATAATAGGCCGTATTTACATACTGTATAAATGTATGGTCTTCATATAAAATAGAAAAAACTGGACTAAAAGAATCACACTCCTTATGGAGTTACTTTGCTTACTGAAGAGCTTCTGTCTACAAAAATTTACAGTCATTTATACAAATCATTTCCCTCCAAATTAGATGATTTCAGTAATCCACACAATTCTGATGACTCTACAAATTGGGGTACATTAAAAACTTCAGAAACAACAATTACAGCAGTTTTCTGCGTAAAACTTGCTTTGGAAACGAAGACCGTTTCTTCCTGCTCCTTCCCAGGCCTCTCGCTGGGAGGGTGGGACCTTTTCGAGGCTTGTTCTTTCCGTCGTCAGTCGGGCTTCCCAGAGGAGAAATCAGCCTGATCTTCACTGGAGGAGGGGACCAGGGGTCTTCCTCTTTGTTTCTGAAAACAACCAAACAACCGCAGTGAGAACAAACACACTGGAATAGAAAACAGAATCCTTTCCCCAGTGGTGGCCGGAAAAAAGTCTCAAGCAGGGATGCACTTTCCTGGGGCTTTGGTTTCAGAAGAGAAGGGACGACTGGCATGAAGTGACTGGCATGAAGTAACGGCGGGTGGGGGGTGGGGGGGGGATGGGATAAAGGCCCACGTGACGTGGAGGCAGGAAGAGCCCAGCAGGCCCATGAACCCCCCGCCCCCGACCCAGACTCCTGTCTAAGTGTCCCGCCTGTGCGACAGAGCCAACTGCCACGGACTATTAATTACGGCCCCAAATCTCAGTAGGCCGGTTTTTAAAGTAAGATGAAATGGATTGTTTTGAACTTTTATGAAAGTCAACCGTGCCTCAGCACAAATCTGGAGAACGCCCCCCATGAATGAAGTCTTATCGCCATTAGTAAAACAACTGCAAGATTTTTAAGTTTCTAATCATTTTTACTATTGTTACCTACATTTACTAAGGACAGGGGGACACATCCCACCCCCCCACTCCCAGAACAGAGGACCCAATGGGGACTGACCTGCCCCACAGCCCTGCTTTCAAGGACCAGCGGGCTCGCACTGCCCCACGGAGACAGCCCTGCCGCCTCCCCCCACGGTGAGACCCAGGAACCGCCAGGAGCCCGGCGCACAGACGCCCCTAAGAATTACCCTTTTCTGAAGACTCTTCTCAAATCGAATTCACAAAACAAAATGGATAAAAATTACTGTGTAAAACGGGTCAGACCTGCTTGCTTGTCTGGTCTTTGCAGTCCTGGGTGTTTTCACCTTTTGCTTTCCCACGGTTTCTGTTGATTGGGTATTAGCTTTCTGTGAGTTACAAGTTTGAAGAGAGAAATCCTTAGTAATTACTAAGTATTTGCAATCTGAATTGAATCGTTCTATCCTGAATCAAGAAATCCCACCAAATAGTGCTAATGGTTTTTTTTTTAATGTTTATTTTTGAGAGAAATTGAGTGGGGAAGGGGCAGAGAGAGAGGGAAACAGGATCCGAACGAAGCCGGCTCCAGGCTCTGCACTGACAGCGGAGAGCCCGACACTCAGCTCGAACCCACAAACTGTGAAACCGCGACCTGGGCTGAAGTCTGACGCTTAAGTGACTGAGCCACCCCAGAGTCCCCTCCCCCCTCCCCCGCCCCATGGATTCCTTTTATTTTCAGCAGGAACTCTGGTCCTTCCAGGCCGCTCCTCCTCCCCGTCCATCCTATTTGTCTCCAGGGCACACATTTCCTCCTCAGCTGCCCCTCCTGAGACCCAGGCGCTCAGCATCCCAGGAAGGAACGGCCCCCCAGGGACTCCTTTTCCTTCCCAGCACTCATTTCATCCTTCCTTCAGTGTGCACGCGGCCGTGGAGCAGTGTGTGAGGAGCCCCGACACCTGTCCCCCGAGCCTCTGCGGTCCCCGGTGCTCCCTTCCAGGACGGCCTGCTTCCTTCACCTTCTGCCTAGAGGGCTACTTGGGTATCAAAGCTTCTCAGCACCCTGTGAAATGATCACGTGTGCTTTAGCCTCTTCACTCGAACTGAGCTCCTGGAAGACCAGGCATCTGCCCGAGTGATCTCCGTGGGCGTCTCTGGCCTTGCACAGTAACTGGTCGGGGCAGATCATTCAAGAAACGCTTATGAATTAATGCTGCTAAGTAGTCTAGTCCATGAACTCTTTTAGGGTTTTGTGCAGTCCGGTGATTAGACAATTCTGAAACCCTGTCCCTCCAAGTGTGGTCTGTGGATGACACCCCAGGCGTTCAGGGACCTGTATTTTAGATAAACACATCCGGAGAATTCTGTCGAGACACTATAAGTGAAAAGCTTCTCCCCTAGTAGGTAATCTAAGCTGCAGCTGCCAGTAACACGCCATCCGCGACCCGTCCCCGAGGTGTCCGAGGGCGGGGCCCCCAAAGTGCAGAGAAGGCAATCGAGGGCTTTCAGTATGTCTGCTCTTTTAATGGTTTTTCTAAGTTAATTTTTTGAGAGAGCGAGCAAGCAAATGGAGATGCAGAGAGTGGGAGACAGAATCCCAAGAAGGCTCTGTGTCTGTGAGCACAGAGTCGGACGTGGGGCTCAAAGTCACAAACTGTGACATAATGACCTGAGCAGAAGTCCAGAGTCAGACGCTTAACCGACTGAGCCCCCCCAAGTGCCCCAAATGTCTGCTCTTTTAAGAGTGTTTAGGAAACACTTAAAAAAGTAAAGAGCATGGTTTTTTTTTTTCTTTTTTCAGAGAGAGAATGAGTGGGGTAGGGGGTGGGGGCAGAGGGAGAGACAGAGACAGAGAATCTTAAGCAGGCTCCTGACGCAGGGCTCGATCCCACGACCCTGGGATCATGCCCTGAGCTGATATCAAGATTTGACACTCCACCCTCTGAGCCACCCAGGTGCCCCAAGAGCACGTTTAAACAAGCGTACAAACGAATAAAATGCACTTCTTACCAGTTCGTCTCCAAGTCTGGATGTATTGGATGCGTTTTTCTGCCTGGTCCGTAAAGTAGGCGGTGAGAAGACAAACTGGGGAGATAAATCTGAAACTAACTCTTGGAGCTGTGCCGGGGCCTCTATCTTTTTAGCTGCAGAAAGGCGGGGAAGAAAAACAAACACTGAAATCCAGGTCCACGCATATGGATCTCGAGATCTATTTTTTTTTTTCTTTCTAAAAGCGTGGAACAGAGCGCATGCACTGGAAAGATGTAAACATTTCCAAGCCTGGAAAACACTAGTGGGGACACGGTGGCCAAGTGAGGAGAGACAAACACAAGGAAAAACCTCCACACCATTTGGGTAACCCGGCGTGTAGAGATTTAATGCCCCAAACTAAATAGTGCTACTATATAAAAATAAAATTTAAGAAGCAAACTCAGAACTATTATCCTGCGAGTTTTCATCGTTACTGCTCCTCATATGTTCTCGGGAAGGAAAACATCCACCTTCTGTGTCCCCTGAGCTAGTTTCCTTCAAAATCCCTACTATTCCAGAGACGATGTTTTTATTTACAAAGGTAATTTTATTTTCAAAGAGACTCAAAACTTCTTTTCTTCCAGATCATTCCGAGCCAGTGGTTCTGGTCAAAGGAACAACAGAAAAGTTCATGTCATGAAGGGACAAAAGAAGCAGAGAAAGTAACTAATAGAGGAAAAAACAGGCAGAATGGAAATGTTCCATGGATAAATAAAAATGGTTTAGTTCAGAATTGGTCCAGAACATGTGATTAAAAACATCACAGATGTCCTCTCAGATTTATTTTTACCACCACAGCTCCATATCAAAGATGGGCTAGATCCCAGCTTCTGCATCAGAATAAGCTCTCTGGGCTCAGTGTCTATAAAATGGACTCACAGTACCAGGACCACGGAGTTGCTGTGGAGACGACAAGATTAGGAGAGAGTATGGGGCGCCCGGCATGTGCTTTGTAGAGGTCTGCCTTTGTCACAGGCTCACGGCTTTCAGAATTACACAAACCATAAAGTTAAGATTCTCAAAGTCTAGTTCAATGTTATTTCCTACTGGGACCTTACCTACTGGGACCATCAAGACTTCTGTACGACATCAAACTCTGCTTTTAAAGCCTAGGGTTCTTACAAAGAAAACAGAGGTGAGGTCAAAAGTCCAAGTTCTCTCTGCTGCCTGCTGATGAGGGGCAGAAATGGCAACAGCTGGGGTTGCTGGTGGTCACCTTCCCCTTGTGACACTGAAAAGAAACGGATCCATGTTCTTTCCAGGAAATGAAAACATTGTCTTCCTCTTTCTAGGCCAACCGAAGCCACAGCGTGTCGGCCTTTCCAAAGACAAGCTCAGGCTCCTCACCTCCGGTTCCCCCCGCAGCACAGAGGACTCCATGAGGAACTACACACCCACACCAGCAGGTGCAGAGGTGTGCAGCCGCCACCGCACCTTCCACGTGCTATCAGCCGCACAAACCTCGGTTCCACCTCTCGGCATGTTAGCTCCTCGCCCATCTCTCCCCAGCGCTCCTCACGGAGTTCCAAAGTGCTCGCTGCCAAGCCAGGGCCGGGCTGGCACGCGGCTCTAACAACCCGGAGCAGCCAGCAGGAGGTGGCCACTTATCCGGAGGGGGCTCCATGACCCTGAACTGAGTCTCCTACCACAGCCTCCCCGGGCTGTGGCGGGAAGCAGCGCAGCCACTGAACTGGCCAGGTCCGGCCTCGGGCGGATGGCGTGCCTGTCAGTATCTGCTGCCAGCTACAGAAATGAGCCCGCATCTCCTGAAATGCCAAGCTCCATGTCCTGACCAACGAAACCCTTCGAACTACATTTGGAGGTGGCGTCTGACAGGTTTCAATTAAATTGAGGACATTCTGCACGTTCTCCCTGCACTTCCTATCCCTCCCTGAAGAGCTTTCGAAATACGACTGAGGTCAGCACGGGGGACAGAGGCAAGGGGTGGGGGGTGGGGGGTGGGGGGCTCAGAAGGATGGCCTGAGCCTCCCAGGGCGGGGGGGGGGGGGGGGGGGGGGGGGGGGTTTAGCAGAATACACAGCTCTACACACCAGGCTGCTGGGCTTCAAACAAACTATACCTCCAAGTGAGTGGAAGAGACCGCGGATGCGGGCTGTCGGTCCTCTCCAGGACTATTTGCTAGTCTCCTACTGCAGGCGTGCATTTGTTATAGGAGTCATAGTTAATAGGTCTATGGAGGATGACTGTAAAGGCAACAAATCGGGAATTACTGCGATCTCTGCCATCTGTAGAACAACACGCAATCTCCTTGTGGGCTACACTGTGCTAAGCCCCGAGGAAGGCATGAAAGACTTGTGTTAACGACCTCCGCTCCCCGCACTGCTGACTCTGGAACCTGACTTCTAATGGAGCAGCTCAGTCACGTGAGCTGCGATGGGCTTTCGGAGCAAAGTAGTGCCTTCGCCCCTTTCCTAACACCAGGAAACTGCACTACACAGCACCACAGAATCAAAGATCTAAGTTTTTTAAACCTTAGCGGGGACAGAGGAGACCTCCTACAACCACAAATTATTTTTATTTATTTTATTAATGTTTGAGAAAAAGGAGGGGGGAGACTGAGGATCCAGAAAGAGGAGGGGAGAGACTGAGGATGTGAAGCGGACTCGGCACTGGCAGCACAGAGCCCAACATGAGGCTTCAACTAAGAAAATCTGAGATCATGACCTGAGCCAAAGTCAGATGCTTAACAATGAGCCACCCAGGCACCCCAACCACAAATTAGTTTTTTAAAGATTCTTTCTTTACTTTGAGAGAGCGAGCAAGCATGGGGGCAGAGAGGGAGAGAGAGAAAATCCCAAGCAGACTCCATGCTGTCAGCACAGAGCCCGACACGGGGCCCAAACCCACGATCTGTGAGATCATGACCTGAGCTGAAGTCAGATGCTCAACCAACCAAGCCACCCAGGCGCCCCTGAAAAGGTTTAAATAAAGACAACAATGAAGTTACCTACTTCACTTACTAGTCCCTGAGCCGCTTTGCTGAAATTCACCTCTTAAACCTGAAGTAGACAACCCCTTCTGTCACATTTGGAAACTACGCCTGCACCAGGTCTGTTCGGCCACAGCAGCCTACCTTTTCTTCATGATTTTTTAGACCCTTGTTCTTTAAAAAAAATTTTTTTTATGTCTATTGTGAGAGACAGAGAGTAACCAGGGGAGGGGCAGAGAGAGAGGGAGACACACAATCTGAAGCAGGTTCCAGGCTCCGAGCTGTCAGCACAGAGCCCGACATGGGGCTTGAACCCATGACCGTGAGATCATGATGAGCCAAAGTCAGATGCTCAAGCGACCGAGCCACCCAGGTGCCCCTAGACCCTCTTTCTTAAGTGCCTGCTTCACTGAAAAATTCCCCCTCCAAATCTTAACAGCACAGATACATTGTAGTCTTTGCTCTTCCACAAAGACCTGTGCTCTAGACATAAAGAATAAGAGGCTTTGGGAAGGTATGTGCCAAACCAACTGAACAGTGTGATCGTGAGCTCGCGAGAGGCAATGAGGCAGGATGGACAGGCTGCTGAGCCAAGTGGGGGCAACCGGAAGCACGCACTCGGGTAATCTGTGTCCTAAGTGATGAGATGTTACCACTCCTTCCCCTCCCTCCAAACAATCTGAAGCTGCAGATACAGCAGGGGGTCCTGAGCCAGATGCGGCAGCACTTAGGTGAAAAATGCTGATTCTATGTGGGGAGAAATTAAGTCACTTAGGGAAGAATGACAGAGAGGATACTATTCTAAAAAAATGAAACCCGTGACAAGGGCATTACAGGATTTAAAGAGTCCTACTGGACCAGAAAATTCTTGAATCTAAAGATAAACCTGGAAATAGAAAATCTTTAAGTTTTACTATTAAAAGATCAAGACTATTTTCTTCTTTAGAATGGGGAGGGCTTCTTTATGACTACGAGTCATTTTCAGGTAATTGATCAAATTTGATCAATAGCTGATCAAAATTTCATCATAATCAATTACAGTCTTAAATGGAATTGAACTGTGCTGAAAACAGAAGGCATCGCCTGCAATGAAAACCGTGCTTGGAGTAGAAGTAAAAGTACCTTTCTCTTTCCGTGGAGCCTTTGACACAGGCGGAGAGAAGACAAACTCCACCTCCGGCCCCGGGAGGCCTGGCAGGGAGACGGCCTTGCTGGCCCTAGTCCTCTTGCCACGCGCGGAGCCGGTCACGGTGGCCGCAGCAGGCCCTCTGGCTTCCGGGTCACCTGGTTCTTTCAGGTCTTCAGCCGTGCGTTTTTCTGGTACTGAGCGTGACGCACGTGTGTGGCTTTGATTTTCGGTCCTGTTGGTGAACTTTCTCTCCACGCCCCTCTTGGTGGCGAGCTGCTCCGCTGGCGCCAGAACAGACCCTGGCCCAGCTGGCTTCCCCGAGTTGGCCTCACAGCTGCTGGCCAGAGTGCTCTTGGCGGCCCTCCTCTGGCGGCTGGGGGTCTGCGCCTTATTGGGACTCCTCACCTCCTTGGCGGCCTTGGAGCCCACATCTCCAGGTGGATTTTTTCTCGGTCGACCTCGTTTCCTAGGCTGCTCCGATTCGGTCTCAAGAGCCAGCTGGGATGCGTTCAGTTGAGAGTCTTCCAGAACACCCAGTGTGCTGACTTCTCTCTTCTTAGCCTTTCTGTTGTGCTGGACAGGCACCACCTCATCAACGCACATGGGATCTGGCGTGAATCCTGCACTCCCAGAAGCCCCTGCGTCGGCACCTTTCTGTTTTCTGGAGCTTCTGACAGAACGTGTTGCTTTCCTCGCACTCCCATCTTCGTGGACAGCCGTTTCCACACTGGCGGCATTTTCCACCCCTTCTTTAAGTCTTCTAGGCGTCTTTATGGTGACAGGCGGAAGCTTGCTTTCTCCACCTTGCTTATGCTCTGTATTTTCAGAAGCCCCGATTTTAGCACTTCTCAGTTTTCTGGTGCTTCCGCCAGAACGTGCTGCTTTACTAACTTTTACATCCATTTCCTCACTGTCGTCATTTTCCACCGCTTTTTTATTTCTTCTGGGGGTCTTTCTGGTGACGGATGAAAGCTGGGATTCTTTAGCTGCTGACACCTGCAGCAAAGACGATGCTACCATCCCAAGTCTGCCATCTGCGGGGGCCAGTCGCTCCGGGGCCACAGGACCATCACTTTCTAAGGTGCTTTGAGCATCTTCTTTCCTCTTCCGTCCTTTCCGCAGAGTACCTGAATCTGCAGGCCTCTGCTGGTTCTGAGATGCTCCTCTGATGTCGGAGCAGGCACTTTCAGAAGCCCCCGACAGGTCTTCTGTCCTCCTCGCTCGCCTCCTGACCGAAAGCCCCCGGGTGTTGGGGGTGGCAACAGCCTCGGACTCCTCCTGTTGAGCTGGTCTGACGATCGGGTTTGGGACATGCTGTCCTCTCCTACGCGTTCTGGAGGAAATCATGTCACGCACCTGGCTCGAGTTTATGGTCACTGTACTCGTTTCCTGATCAGTCTTCGACAGAGACAGGACTACCTTGTCGGGGCATATTACCTTCTGTTTTATTAAAGGTATGTTTTCGTGAGTGGATGGTGGGTCCATTGTACCGGAAGTAATTTCTTTACTTCTTGTGTCTTTAATCACATCTAACAAGTTTTCTGCGATTGCTACTTGAATGGGTTCAGGCACATATGGTAACGCCTCCACCTGCTGGGATTCCCGGTCACTTGCGGTGACAGATGGGGAATCTGCGGCATGTCTGTGACCACCATTCTCTCCGCCGCAGCCATGTTCCTCCTCCACTGCTATGTTTGCTGCTTTGGCGAACACATTAGATGCCACAGAATCACCTGCCTCAAACTCTCCTTCTTCACCTTCCAGTATCAAGGTAAAGTTGCTCTGGGCCCCAAAAAGTTCCCCATCTACTTCCGCAATGTCACACTCCACGGAGTCTTTATTATCTGGTAAGTCACCGAACTGCTGCTCAATGGTATCAAAATTATACTGGAGCTTAAGGGTCCCTGAGGGATACAACTCATTAAATGAAAGATTGCTAGCCTTGCGTCCTGAATCTTGAACTCCAAGTTTTTCATGTTCAATCACCTAAAATGAATTAAAGATAAGAGACGGGTTAAAGGATTTTAACGCATTTATTTTAACCTAAAGCACAAAGTCTTTAAAAAATCATCTCACCACCCTGGGTGTATAACTACAAAACATAAATGACATTTGATATGGCCTATGCTTATTGGGTTTACTTTATAAAATATCATTTAAGCAAGCAGACATTATTACTCAGTCAAAATAACTAGACAGAAAAAGATTGAGATTCTGAATGGAATTAAAATAGAAATTCCACATTACCCTAGCTAAACAAAGACAGTCTTTATAAAACCTTGAAAATTATCACGGTGCTAACAATAGTTGTAAGAAGAATTTAAAGGAATTATTCTGTTCTCACCCGAGGAAAAAAAAATTAACTGGAGAAAAAGAAACAACCCCCAAATCGTGTTTTAATGGTAATCCCCAAATTGACCTAACTAACCACGCTTTTTCTAACCAGCACGACCCCGTAAGGTTGAAGAAGAGTTCACCTACATAAGCTCCCTTGGGCTAGACTCAATCCTCTTCCCTTTGCTGGGGCTGCATAAACCATGAAATTCCTAAGGCTTTCAAGTTCAGTACCTCTCTTGCAAGGGTTTGGTGGAAGAAGGAATGGTCCTTGCATTTACCTTTTGGTAAGGGAAGGGGAGAAAAAGGAGGAGGTAGAAAGTAACAGAGAGATCTCCTGACCAAGAAGGTAGAACATTACCACCCACCTAGACAATAACATTTTCCCACTCCCCAAATATTCAGTGAGAGTAGAGACTAGAAATACAGAGATGAGGTTTCTCACTCATACCACGCCCACAATTTCTATTAGCTTCCCAGCTGAAGGAATGGGGACTCTGTCCACCTATTTTACAGTGAGAATACTCATAAAAATGAATACGGATAAGCATGACACAATTATGAGTTCAGAAACTTCCCAAATGCTACACAGTCACATTTCTATAAATGAGAGGTGTTTTTGCTTTATCTTAAAATCATTTGCATATAAAAGTCGGCTGTTGCTAATATAAGAAACTTGATGGAATTTTTAGAAAGCATAAATCGTATTAAATATATGTATATATAAATTCCTTTCCCAAGGGTATAGAGATTAAACCCCCAACTAGCTGATGATCATTTTCCTACAAGTATGCATGGGGGAAAGGTCCTTTTTTTTATAATATTTATTTTTGAGAGAGAGAGATAAAGAGAGCATGAGTGGGGAAGGGGCAGAGAGAGAGGGAGATCCAGAATCTGAAGCAGGCTCCAGGTTCTGAGCTGTCAGCACAGACCCTGATGCAGGGCCTGAACTCAAGAACCGCGAGATCACGACCTGAGCTGAAGTCAGACACTCAACCGACGGAGCCGCCCGGGCTCCCCAAAAGTCCTATTCAACCGTATTCAATTATTTTCAAATACATGCTCTGAAGTTTCGTTATTATACTTATCTCTAGAGTAGCCAGGATCTGTCGTTTCATGGCTAAAAGAGCTTTCATTTGAAGCAGATACTATGCAAAAATTAAATTGCTAAGGGCGCCTGGGTGGCTCAGTCGGTTGAAGGTCCAACTTTGTCTCAGATCATGATCTCAACGGCTTATAAGTTCAAAGGCCAGAGCCTGGAGTCTGGTTCAGATACTGTGTCCTCCTCTTTCTCTGCCCTCCCCTGCTCGTGCTGTCGCTCTCAAAAATAAACATTAAACAAGAAAAAAAAACCAATTTACATTGTTAAAATTGGGACTTAATGTAGCCTTTTGGTTTTCATGAAAAATAATTTCTCACTAAGAGGGTTTGTTCTTTTATAGTCCAGAAAATATCTTCACTTTTTTTCCATGCACATTACTAAAAACGGGCTTTTAGGTAGCAGTCAGATAAATGTATACAGTAGGTTTAAACTATGGTTTGAAAACTAAATCAAAACTAACAAGTAAGTAAAACATTAATTTTTTTACATGAATTTCTTGAGCATCTGGAGGACTGTCAGAAACAGGAGGCTTTTCTTCTGCTAAGTCAACACCTGCTTTCAGTACATCAGCTGCTACTTCATGATCTTTTAAGGTCAGTGCGATTTCTCGGTCACACTTAGGATCAGAGGTAACGGGACTTTCGGAGACAAGCTCCAGGTCCCCAGCGTCACCACAGACATCAGCCGCAGCTGAAAGAAAAACGAGAGTTAATCCTCCAGGTTTTAAACGGAAAGAAAACCAAAAAGATACATACCACGCTATTTGAGAAGTAACTGAAAGGAAAAGGCCGTATTGCACGTGAGACTATTTCCTTGAAAACCAGACACATTGGTTGCCAAACGCCTTCTAACATCTGAAAGGGGCAAAGTCAGTGAGGGCTTACCCATTAATCCTAGTTCTTCAGTATCCATTCGGTTTAAACGATTCATACTTCTTTTCCCAAAAAACACACAGATGACAAATTTTACAGGTAAAAATTACAACACTGGCTTTTTTTTTTTTAACTAATGTTTACTTGTTTTTGAGAGAGAGAGAGAGTGTGTGAGCAGGGTATGGGCAGAGAGAGAGAGAGAGAAACAGAATCCCAAGCAGCCTCCAGGCTCCAAGCCATCAAGCACAGAGCCAGATGTGGGGCTTGAACTCACGAGCTATGAGATCATGACCTGAGCCAAAGTCAGATGCTCAACCAACTGAGCCACCCAGGCGTCCCAGCCCGGGGTTCTTTTCAACGTGGACAGAAAGAATTCTTGTCCTTACCGTGAAACTTTAGTCTGAGCCCAACTGCTCTGAGGGGCTCAGATGTTTGTTCCCCATTCAATTAGCCTGGAAGCTTCACGCATCAGGTGACTGGTGGCAACCAGCTCTCCCCGCTGAGCCACTGTAAGAGGACGCGAGGGACACGCAGTCTGGGCTTTCTCTCACCACAAAGGGACTGGATCTCTCTCTTTGGGCAGAAAGCATCCAAATGGCTACGAACACACTCTGCCCCTTGGAAAAGCTAGAGGGGAAATGAGGGAAGGCAACAGCTCATCTAAAAAAAAGAATTCTCCTTATCTTTTATCTTTCTCTTTGCCAATGACTTATCGGTCATTAGCACTCAAAATCATTTATATCTCATTTGGGTTTGTGAACAACACAAAATCCAAACACTTCATGGTGGCTGGGTGGGGATGTCTGACTAGATCAAAAGCCTTTAGAGTTTAACAAAAAAATCAATAAAAAGTTATTTTACAGAAAACAATGAGGAAAAAACATTTTCACGTTTGACAGATAATGGGGCGAGTATCCCTAATATGAAATACAGCCTATATAAAACAAAAGGATAAAAGTTGTTCCCTGTCCATTTGGCAAGAGGAATGGGAAAAACCCACTTTACCTTCCAATTGTCAGTGCACAAAAGCAGTGACTAACCTTTACTGGAGAAAATCTCATAAAGCTGGGCATAACTCTTGACCTGCAGGGCAAGCCCGTGGTTTGGAACTACTAAACAGAAATAGTGACAAAAAATGTGCAAAGATACAGACACACACACAAAAATTCAATGCAGAAATGAAATGGCAAAACAAAAATGGGGATCGGCCCAAGAGTTCCTCAATATGCCACGAGTTAAGAATCCCACAGAACGTCCACACTAGCAAACACTGCTAGGGCCACTGCAAAGGACAGGGTTAATCTAGATTAATGACAGAGGGAAATGTCATAAATATACTGCTAACTGGAGAAAAAAGGTTGCTCCTTTGGTATTAAACTGGTGATAATTTATCATCATTGCTAACATTTATTGAGCTTTTATTTAATTGAGGTTTTATTAACACTTACAGGTATTAATACTTTACAGACAAAGCAAAGACAGCCTGTAGCCTTTATGTATTTTTGAAGTGCAGGACTGGGTTATGAAATCAACCAAAGCCTCCACACTTACCTTCTCTTTCAACATAAGCAGGAAAATATGCACACAGAAACCCAGGAAAGATACTCTAAATTGCCCATAATGGATCCTTAAAGCAGATGATGAGGTTACGGGATTTACTTGGCAGTCTTACAGTGAACACATATTACATTCTAGGGGCGCCTGGGTGGCTCATTTGGCTAAGCAGCAGACTCTTGGTTTCAGCTCAGGCCACAATCTCGTGGATGCTGGGATCCAGACCCCTATCAGGCTCTGCACTGACCGGGTGGAGCCTGCTTGTGATTCTCTCTCACTCTCAAAAATAAACTTAAAAAATCTATTACATTCTTAATGAGGGGAGAAAAACAAGTTTGTTCATTTCTGTCCTGATCCCTATTCATGACAGGAGAGTCAGCAGTAACATCGTAACATAGTATCGTCAGGTGATCTCACAAAATGCTAAGTTCTGGGCGCTGGCATTCAAGATGCCTGCTTTCCCCAAACCCATCTGTAAGCTGAGGAAAATGTAGCTTCCTCATCTCTATAAAAAAAAAAAAGTCACTGAGTTAAGAAAAAAATCAAATGAATTCTATATATTTGTTAACTTCTCTAGTGTAAATGCAGTCATTTGTGTGTGCAGTCTGTCTGGGGACTGCTACTTATTTTACTCTTCTTTGGTGTTCTGAGGGAAAGTATGTCCACCAAATCCATTCTAAGACCAGTCTACTATCAGAACACAGAAAGCCTTAAGAGGAAGAACTGTGATAAAAAAAATCTAGAGAACAGATTCCTTTGTCCTTAGAACACTCCTGCAACACTATAAAGAAATAATTCGGAAGTCAAAATACCACACACGTTTACGGTTACCTGCTCTGCGTGAAGAGGGGCCGGCCTCCACAGACACTCCTTCTTCGTCCAGAACTGGTGCCCGCAATTTCGGGGAGAGGACTTTCCTTTAGAAATAGAAATATGCCCATGAGTGTGTAAGAAGGCCCCTCCTGCTCTCACCTGGGTTAACCCTGTTCCCTCTACTATGTGTCCTAGTGGTAATGGAAACCGAGGGTTGGAGAACCAAATGCCACCCAAGTCCACTTTGTAGAACATTATGAAATCTGTACGTGAACTCAGACACAGGCCATGCTGTATCTGGTGCTCTCATCTTCTAGGACTTTACTCTGCTGGCAACAATAGCACGCCCTTAAATTACAAGTAAAATTACTTGAAGATGCTGATCAATGTCAATTACACGTAGGCCGGTTTTTAAATTATCTGTGGGCACATCCTTAAGTAAGTCCATGGGGTATTATGGAGTATGGCCTATAACCTCAGTAAAGTCAGGTTCAGTATTTCAGCGTTATGTAAAAAGAGGATGATAAAACAGAGGGAGACTGACCGGACCTGTAACACTTGATGAAAGTTAAGCCTTTCTCTGAAACCCAACTAAAGCATGCTGACTTTGTGAGAGGGGACAAAATAAAATTATAAAATAAATTCAAGAAAAAGCATACATTTGGAATATGTACATGTATGAAACAGATGTATTCTTAAGACTTCTCTCACAATGTTAAGATAACCAAGAACCAACATCCGAGAAATTTATATTTAAAAAAGACAGAGCTTGTCATGATGGGGACTATTTGCCTAGATTATTACCAGTGACCACAAAGTTTGTCATGTGACCACGCTGTGCTTTGCAACTGTTGCAATTAACTGTCAAACCCACTGCAATAAATATTAGTTTCATTAAAATTCAAGAAACTGAGAATGAGATAATACAACAATCTAGGTAATCCTTTCATGTTATGCCCTCCCACTTCTTCCCCAAAGGCCCAGTGAAGATTCCAGCTAATCAGGATCTCTCTTCTCGGAAGGGAAGCCCCCAACTGAGGTCACGTAGGAGATGCGACCGTCACGATCCTGATTTCTGTGGGGGCTCTGTGGGCTCTTTGAGGCCAGACAGAGCAGTGACCGTTGACAATATCTTAAACGCTCACACCGCATGTGCGCTCATTCATCCTCGCTGCTTCCCAATCACCAAAGCGACCCCTTTCCTGTGTCCCCAGCAACAGCCTGCTCAGGGTCCAGCTGCGTGAGGCGTCTGCCCTGCGACCAGACTGAGGTGCTGCTGCCGGCTGGTCCGTCGCCTCCCTGCTTGGTTCAGCTGACTTTCAAGCAGGGACATGGTGCACAGATCGATATTCTAATACAAGCCGCCCGCCTGTCTTGTCGCAGACCATAAACTGATGGAGCACACTGAGAGCACCCCCACATCACCTAGGACGGTGCCCACATGTGCAAACACTGAATAAGACTGGGGGCGGGGGGCACAGTGCTTCAGGCAGTCCTTCAAAACCAGAACTGGGCCGGAGTCTCGTATTCCCTGGAGGGCAGGAACAGCACAGCCTCTGGGCCACGTCCCCCTCGACTCCATCCTGTGCTACCGCAGACACAGCTCACCAGCCTGAAGCCGCCGGAGATGGAGGGTGTGGAGGAGTGCACGGCCAGAAATCACACTCCGGTCTTCAACAAAAATGGAATCACCAAAGAGTATAAAAGGAGATCTGCCTTAATTCATCATGACTTCACATACTCGGGAAATGTCTAGTCTCATTCTAGGACTCACGGTAACTACCAAGTAACACACACTTGTACCGACGGAAACCGCTTCCTAATGGAAACCGTTACCGGAGTGGGAAGATCCAAGATCTGAAATAAAAGTCAATCTATGAAGCAAATATTAAACCACTGGCTCACCGTTTTATTACACTTTCTTAACATGGGAACTGTTCTGTGAGCTTACCCTTCGTGGGCCGCTGGTGCACAGAGCGAAGCTTCCACTCCGTGGATGGCGCTCGAGGGGCTGAGCTCTGCCAGTTCTGCCTCTGCAGCCGCCTCTTCCAAAGGGCCTGGAAATCACGCGGGGGAGAACACTCACAATGACTTAGGCCAAATGTTTAGCAATTCCTCATGGTCCTTCTTAAAAAATTAATTTCGATCAGGTTTGCCGGGTCTGCTTTTTTATACCGTTAGCTTTACTCCCTCGGCATCAGAATGCCAACAGGTCCTTCGAATTCTCTGAGCCCGGTCCAAGAGCCTCCTTACCCCACCACCTCTCGCTTCTGGCTTAACATGCAAGTGTTGTACAGGAGTGACCCACTCGGTCCTCAACAGTCTGAGGGGTCGAACTGTCCTCCCCAATTTACAGACGAGGAAACAGAGGCACACGGTCATATCTTATCCCAGGCCTACTAAGGAGCTGAGATTCAAATGTAGTCTGTTTTACTCTAGAGTCTGTGCCTTAGGATCCCCCGTGAGAACAACAGAAGTTTCTATTTCAGACTGCCTAGTCTTTTTAGGAACCATCAATGAAGATACTGCCATGAACATCGTCATCTGTTTTATCAAATATTTTAGTGGAACAGAGCACATCCAAAGTGACGTAAACCTGTGGACCGATGCTGTTCACGGGGACAGTCCTAGGCTCTCAGAGCAATTACTGATGCTTGTGTTTCTGAAACAGACATCAGAGCCCTAGCCCCTAAAGAAACTACTAGGACACAGATTTTTATAGAGGTATTTCGTTTAACAAGTTTAAAGTCAGGAGTTACCTTTAAGTATGTTTGTTAAAATAGCACAGGGGCTCGAAACATAAAAGAAGGGACTAACTTTCTGATGCAATTCTCAGCCAAGTCTCTCTCCTCTCTCTGGGGCTCCCCCGGCCCCTGCAGGCCACCTCCAGCAAGGAGTATCAGACAACAGCGTGCGTGCTTGTTCTTGATCTGCAGTCCACTAGGCTCTAAGTTACTAACGGGCAGGGCCGTGTCTGCTCCACTCACTGTCTGACCGTCCACCCCGACCCACACAAAAAGCGCCCACCTGCTGTGCAGGCGTGAGGGGCTCAAAATCTTTTCAATGGATAAATAAACGTAGAGCTATAAATTCATGGCCCTTGGACGTCTGTTTTGATTGTCCCTCAATTATTCTGGCGGTAGGGACGGTGACGAGAAGGAATGAACGAACCCCCCAGTTCGAGTCTGTGGGGTTCGCACTGGCACTTCCCGCGGGAGAAGAGGGCCTGGAGTCCCGTGTGCACACTGTGTCCAAAAGCTAGTACGCTGTAACTACTCAGTCCCGATGCTTTTCTTACGATGGAAGGGTTCTACTGCACGTTCTGTGAATATCTGGAAATGAGTCCTTACCCATCTGTTTCTCCAGGTCTGGAGGAATTACTTCTGATTCAAGATCGTCTTTATCACTATGGTTCTCAGTCAGTTCAGTTAAATTAGTCATTAGTTCCGTGGAAGAGCTCGTTGGCTCTGAGGCCACAAAAAGTTCTTCAAAGTCTCCTGGGGACGGCGCGTCCTGGTACTCCAAGGTGGTCTGGTCCGACCTGGTTGAAGTACCGCTACTTTCTTTGCTCACGTCCAGTTTCTCCAAACTCTGTGAGGCTGCGTCCTCTGATCTCAGGTCCATTTCTTGATGGTCCTTTTCAGGACCGTCCGGAGAAAAGGCTGCCATCCTGCGCCTTAGCCATCTGCTTTCCACTGGGGCTCCGCATTTATGGAAAAGGGGAGCAAAGGACAGTTTTGTTCTGCTCTCATCTGTACCCTGTCAAGGAACGATTTTGAGGGGGGGAAGGAAATTCACTAGTAAAAAAAAAAAAAAATCAACAGTCGAGCCTCAGCTATCCCCACTTTCCATGTCTGCTATTTCTCTAGATTCTCTCCTCAGTCAACACTCACTTCTTCCTAAGTCCATTCTCTCAAAGAATGGACACAGGTACACGGCTGTGGATGTCTTCCTAACTGGTAACAAGACAGTTTTTCCAAAAGACTAAACACAAGAAGAAGATGACCCACTGCCGCCAAACAGGGTCCTGCAAACCCACCCACAAAACACGCACCTGAACAGCCAGGGAGGATCTTAGCACAAGAGGCAACGCGGAGTCAGGGGGAGAGACGAAGCACCGCCTGAGAGTTAGGAGGCTCCCGCCACCGCACAGCTGCCTGACTAGAGGCAAGTTACATGGTGCTTCTGGGCTGTATTGTCTGCACTTGCACATGATGGGTTTAGCTTAGCCAATACCATGAGTTCCTTTCTGAACTAATGTTTTCTGATTTCATGACTCCCTACGAGACTGCAAACAAAAAAATCTATAGTGATGTCTTTTAAATGGGTTTATCTTTTCACTTGTAAAAGCTAATATATTCTGAGTAAGTCTTTTTGGTTCAAACTACAATCATGCTTACTTCAGCAGTCCGTTTTGTGGCCACGCCTTCTTCCATGAATGAAATTCTAGTTTCCTTAAGTCGCAGAGGAGGGGTAAGGGACTTTCCAGGTGACAGAGATGGAGACGGTAGAGGTGATGTTCGAAGACCAGACCTTAAGATGGATGGAGGAGTGAAATCGGCAAACCCAGAGGAAGTGGCGGACATGGCCAGAGTTTTAGCTTTCTGTGACAAGGGAAAAATGGAATTCCGCCATTAGTGCTTGTAAAAGGCACTTACATTAAGGACAGACAGGGTCTAGCGAGTCACTGTGGTGGCTATATATACTCATCTCTAATAAACACATCAATAAAAAGTTTAACTACAGATTACTGTGAAGAAAACACGAAATTCTACTCAGGACTCTCTACATAAGAATATAAAAAACATAAAACTGCATCCACAATCATTCTAAAGGCCTTGGTTATTCCCAGTTTAAGTTCCACTTTAAAAAATACAGCATAGGAGCGCCTAAGGGGCTCAGTCAATTAAGCCTCTGACTCTTAATTCTGGCTCAGGTCATAATCTCATGGTCTGTGAGTTCAAGCCCCACATCAGTACTGACAGTGTGGAGCCTGCTTGGGATTCTCTTTCCTTCTTTCTCTGCCCCTCCTCCCTTGCTCTGTCTCTCTCTCTCTCAAAATAAAAAAACTTAAAAAAAAATAAGACAGCGTAGAGAGAAATTATTTAATGCTTGCTTACAAAACTTTAGTTTGGCGAAGAGAAATGATAGTATGTGATGGAAAGAACTGAGTATAATGATGGCAAGTTAATACAGATGAACCTGACTTTAAGACTTTTTCACAAAAAATATATATAATCTCATCACATGAATCCAACAGTAACTGATTTCTTACGGAAATCCTCTGAGGATTTACTATAATCAATAAAAATAATTAGCATAGAAACTGTTTAGCAGAAATAATTCCGTCACTTAACTTCTCCTGTAAAGGACCAGCAAGCAGACTACAGTATCCCATTAGATTACTGAATATCATCAGATTTTTTTCAATTATTACACAGATTTTTTTCTAGATTATTTTTGGTAGTAGGCACAAAATATAAGTACAGGATAAAATATGAAACATGACTTAAAATTTTTTTTTAATGTTTGTTTATTTTTGAAAAGAGAGAAAGAGACAGAGCATAAGCAGGGGAGTGGCAGAGAGAGAGGGAGACAGACTCTGAAGAAGGCTCCAGGCTCCAAGCTGTCAGCACAGAGTCAGACAAGGGGCTCAAACTCATGAACCGTGAGATTATGACCTGAGACGAAGTTAAGACACTTAACCGAATGACCACCTAGGTGCCCTGAAATGTGATTTTTTTAATACATGAAAACAAAGCAACAAAAACAAATTTAAGGGGAAGAAAAGGGGTCCCAGACGCGCCACCTGGGTGGCTCAGTCAGCCGAGCATCTGAATCTTGATTTTGGCTCAGATTTTGGTCTCAGGGTTCTTGAGATCAAGTCCCGAGTGGGGCTCCAAGTCAAGCCTGCTTAAGATTCCCTCTCTTCCCTCTGTCCACCCCCACCCACTCACCCACCTTGTGCATAACATGTGCTCTTCCCCCCAAAATAAATATTAAAAGAAAGGAAGAAAGAAAGAAGGAAAGAAAGAAAGGAAACAAGAATCACAGTATCCTGCATATTCAATGTCAGGAACTTAATTAGCTTATCCACCTTCTTTTCAACTTCTTTTAGAAACTATTTTTGGACTGGCATTTATTGAACTATCATATGCACTTTGAAAAGCAAGAATCCCCTCGCTTTACTCTAAATGATGGCTATCCAGAAACTGGCAGAAAGTAAAGGCAGAGAGCTTGCGGGACTCCAGAGGTTGCTGGGCTCGGTGCTGGGGCCGAGCTGGCCCAAGACCCTCGTGACGGCGGGATCCAAGCAGGTCTGCTGTGGTGGTTTCCCAACTCATGACTTCTCAGAGACAAGGGAGGAAAAGGAATTTCAGGCAGATTCGCTGCTAGCAAGGGGTAATAGTTTAGTTTCACCAAAGGAGGAATGTAAATAAATAAAAATACACCTGAGAACTAAAAGCATCTGAGAGAAGGAAGAAGGAACAGTAAAATGATAGCAGAGACGGGGTGGGGGTGGGAGCACAAATCCAACAATTCGAAAGCTTTTGCCAGAGGTTTTAACTTCTAGGTTTCCATTTGTAATGACCACAGAGACTTGCTTTGCTCTCAGAATAACAACGTAATTGTTCACCTGGAATACAATGTCACTGAGACACGCAAGTAAATTTAGGAAGTCTATTTAAGATGTAAAAATACAATAAATATTTTCGAAAGGTAACTCCCCCCCCAAAAGTTTAAAGCTGTCAATTTCCTAGAGGTCTTGGTCACAAACAGCTTCCTTCTGTCTTCTACTTGGCAAGTGAGAGCCCCCAGCCTCCCCGCGAATGCGAGGCACCCAATACTCACCTTCACTACAAAGGGAGTTTCAAGGATACGGAATTCTGAAGCCCTGGGAGAACTCGGACCCGATCCTTTCTCTCCGGACCTTGTTGGTAATGCACTGGACGCTCGGTACAAAGGAGACCTTGGGGGCGTTTGCTGAACGAATCCCAAACGCTGAGAAGGCCGGGCCACGGGATGGACAATCGAATCCAGTGGCCTGTAATCACAGCACACACACAGTACACAGAGAGATCCGCGTAACTAACTTGCAGACAGACTTGTTTGCTAGAACTCATGTTTATGACCACGTACAAATTCCTTTTATCTACATGTGACCTACATAATGAACACTGGTTTGCTTTGCCTTTATGGTTTTTATTGCAATGCAAGGATGATCACTGACACACACAAAAACTTTTTTTCAAATTAATAAGGACAGTGACAAAATGGAATCTCAAGGTTCTGCTGAATGGTTTTCTAGAAGGTCCTGGATATAGTTCAGACAAATGATAAAACTAATCTCATCGATAATTTATATTAAGCAGGCATAGTCCCAACAGTTTAAAAACTTAATTTATAGGTAAAAAATGTAAATTCGATGTGAAAATTCAGGTTACAAATTCTGATGGATCATTTATTTGCAGTCACTTCTTCCCCAATTTCCTCATCAACAGTCTATTTGATGGTTATATTTTGTAGCAAGAAGAACAAAACATTTTGACGTCCCCAAAATGACTCTGGTTCAGCTGAGAAGAACCAGAAAGGGACCGTAGTCTGGTGCCCAGAATTGCTCCCCACCCCCACCCCAGCATCCTTCCCTTCTGTCCTCTGCATTCACGTGAGATTCTCAGGACTGGGCAGGTGGATGAACACAGCTCACAGATGCGGCTTTAGGACCCAACCTGTTACCCGGTGGAGAACCTTAGTAGGAAGCATTATCTTAGTAATGCTTATTATTCTGTCCTAATAAGCACAGCCTTGAGATTTCCACCAAGCCAAAAATACCCCTTCAGGCCACTAGACATTTCTTTCTCTACTGCTTGTTCTAATTCTTCTCCAGCTCATTGGTATTCAAAGTTTGTATTTGTAGACTGTTTGCTCACTTTTATACTGAACTATCCCAAATAGGTATTTTGTTAAATGCCTTTGCCCTGTGTTAATATTTATGTTCAAGGTGCCTATTTAAAAATGATTCTCAAAAAGCACGGTCTGTGCAACAAAGCTACCTACTGGGTAAATGAAGAATCCTGATACTAGTAAGACCTAATATATATAAATTCTACTAAAACAATTATCAAAAAAATATAATTTTTTTTATTATATTTCCTTTAAAAATGTAGTTCTTAGGATTTCCACAATTCTTTGACCATGGTAACAATAAGCAATGCATTTCAGGTCATACGCACACATACAACATAAATTACGTGGAACAGCACTTAGCCTTACTATATGCAGCGCCCACGGATATCACCTCTTCTGTTTCGTTGAAAGGTATGCTAGTCACAGTCCATTAAATTTACTTACTACCCACTAATGCAAACCAATTTGAAAAACAGAATTAGGGAATGGAATGATTTTCATAAAAATCAATATTCACACCTCAATGGACTTTCTTCCATGTGAGCTACTCCTAGCTTTGAAGGATTCTCAATACTTCTTTTCCTTTAGGTCCTTAGGACATTAGTCATGAGTCTGAACACTTTTATGATTGCTCCCTTCTTGAACCCCAGATCTATTAAAGTACAAGGGACTGAGAAAAAGTGACTTGCTGGGAAACAAAAAAATGGAACTACTGATAGGAAAACAGAATGACAATAATGACTTTTATTTGAGATAATCTTCTTGGTAATTAAAACAACCTCTACCTAATAAATCTAACCCCCAAAACAGAAAACCTTGTCAAGCTTTGAAAATATGCCCACTTTATTATAAACAGTTTTGGCCCCAACTGTTTGTAAATTACTAACTTCTTCCAAGTACTTTAAAGTCAGATCTTCTGATTCTCCCAAAATAATGTAATTTCATTCTTGATAAAATGTAAACGATCAGAAATTTACAACAATCATGAGCATGGTAGTAAAGACAAGGAACCAAACATTAAGAGACACCTGTTTGTTCTCCGTACTGACGATATGAACACTTTTTCCAATAATCCAGTATTTTAAATGAAATACAATCACAGTTTCATCTTGGATGCAGAACCTCGACTTGGCTATTTACTTTCCTAACGCCACAGTCGAAGATGTACACGTGTGAGTGCATCGGAAGCCATGCAGGCATTTCAGGGGCTCTGCTAGCACAGGAGGAAGCGTCAGGGAGCCAACCAAGAACAGTCACAGATTGTAAAGACAACCGTCAGTCACAGATCAGTCACCAAGCAAATTAACAGTTTCCTTTTGCTCATGATTTTAATGAGACAAAGTTTGCCTCTTTTCTCTAAGCAGTCTGAAACCATTCAGGAAACATTCTAAGTAGACTAGCAGCTGGTGCAAACTTTCCTAAAATTACTTCCACAACTTACCAAGTTATAACAAAATTAAAAGCAAGCGTCAAAACTCATTCAAGAATTTAAAATAAAGTTGAAAGATAACTAAAAATTACAGTGCAGTTATTGTCTAACATTGTGACTTTAAAATGAAGTAAGTCTTACCTAGAAACTTTTTGTGATGCTTCTAGAATTGGTGTTCCAACAAATGCCTCAGGCATATTTACATGTGAGAGAGAAGGAGATGGTCGTTCTGTTAGAGGACTACAAAGAAAATAAAAATTTAACTTTGGACTATGTACATGAAGAGTAATACATTAAAATATGCTTTAAAAAGGTGGGATCTCGGTCGGTGGAGCGTTCGACTCTTGGTTTTGGCTCAGGTCATGATCTCACAATTCAGGGATCGAGCTCCCTGCTTGGGATTCTCTCCCTCTCTCTCTGCCTCTCCCACGCTTACATGCATCCTCTTTCTCTCACTTCTCACAATAAAGAAACAAAAAGAAATGAGAAGAAGGGATTATATAGGAGAGGAGATCTTTCACTTTTTACTTTGTACATTTCTGCTTAGTCCCAAATAACAATAGATATAAATGGCTTTAACGACAAAAAAGAATCTTCTTACAATAAAAATATTCAACATACAAGTTCTTCCTTTTTGTACACACTAATAAACTCTAAGGCTGGACCGCTGATGATGGCTTCTGATGTCCAGGGAGGCTTAACAAGAAGCCAGGCTGTCACAGGGCGCGAAGAAGGCATACCTGCTGCAGGCTGGCGTGCCGTCCTTAGGGTCACTGTTTGCCCAAACCTCTCCAATTTTAGACAACACGCTACTGATGAAAGTAGATCTTGTTAATACAGTCCCTGTTCCGGTCTGCTTTGTAACAGTGGATAATGGTTTGGGTCTAGAAACTGTAAAACAATTAATTAATTAATTACCAGTAATTAATATGAAAGAATGACTAGAAAACAGGGGTCACGGGGAAAGAGTAGTTCAAGATTATACTTGGTTTCGCAACATCTATGTAGCAGAATTTAACAACTTGGGTTTTAAGGAGGCAGTAAAAATATTAAAGTTGATATGTTCTCGAATATTTGGACAGGGGTGTCCAAATGAAATGCAATGAGTTTTTTATTCCCTACTACACTGCTAAATCATAAAAACTTCCAAGAAAGCTTTCTATCCAGGGAAAGGGAGCAGTACTGTAATGAATCACAGCAAAAGTGAGCGAAATCGAAGATAACGGGGTTCAGAAGGTTATCATTTGATTTCCTTTCTCACCCGAGCTTTAGGATAGTTTTCAATGAAATCTTACCTTCTTGAAGAACTGGTGATGTGGACAGTTGATAAGGCTTAGCTTGCTCAAAGGCTAATTTCCGCTGGATTTTAGGAAGGATTTTCCCATACTGTTCTACTATCGCATTCCGAACCTCTGATCTCTCCCGCAGAAGAGGATCACGATCATTCTATTGAACATGTCGTAATTGGTAAAGATATCATCTTCAAAACATTAAGCACTATGTTTATGTACTTACCATTTAGAATAGAATTCTGCGCACCTAAGAATGTCTCCCTCCTCCCTCCCTGGGTCCCCGACCCAGGACCTCTGGCACACACCTAACTGCACCAGCCGTCCCTGGCCATCGGCCTCCATCCTTCACAACTACTAAGACAGTGGCTCTCGTTTGCCGAGCGTCTACATGGTCAGGCCCCGTGTCGCTTCAGACGCACCTCTGCGCACCCCCACAAAGAGACCTTGGCATTTACAGACGAGAAGCCGAGGCTCAGAGGAGGTTTCGAGCACAGAGTGGAGTCCATCAGGCCTGGAGCCCATGTTCCTCGCACTGTGAGAACACTTACTGCCCGCCCACCTCTCCCTCTCGTTCCCCAAGGGAGGGGCTTACACGCAACAGAAACGACACACGTGTGAGAGAACTGGGGCACACCGACCGCCTGCTCCCAATCTGCTACGGGAAGCAAGACGGGGGTGCTCCGAGCTCAGGACTGTGTGACACACCCAGTGGTTACCACAGTACAAACCCTTACACAACAAAGTCACCCGTTTCCCTCCTTCTCTGACCCCCCAAATAAAACAAGTTTCACTCTACCATGAGATTAGCCTTCAGAGTTTGGTTCAGCTTCAGGGCAGAGGCGTAATTGGCACGCTGCAGATAGTGAACTAGAAGGAATTCCTGATTTCGAACATTGGGGCTGGACTGCAAAAACCTCACCAAGCACTCCTAGGAAGAAGCACAAACACGCGTAAGCCACTACCTACCCTGAGTTTCTGATAGGCCGGGGCGGGGGGTCCTCACCTGCTCGGTGTCCGTAAAGGGCAGCTGCAGCAAATCTTCCATGAGGCCCGTCTCCTGGCAGACCTCGTACGTATGCTGCAGGAGCTCCTCCACGTTCCGGCCGGTGGAGTGCTGTCGCAGGAAAGTCCACGCCTCTACCACATACCTGAAACCGGCAGTGAGCACAATGTCCGGTTAAAAAAGCTGTTGGAGGTACTCAAAACAAGCAATCCACCTACAGAATCACATTGACACTCTGTATATGTAATTTGGAAGGGCTCTAAGCTTTGATGAAATACCAATCAGCGTGGGCGTCTGCATGGCTCGGCCGGTGAAGAGTTCGATGCTAGTTTCGGCTCAGATTGTGCTCTCACCATTCGTGAACTTGGGCCCTGCACTTGGTGCCGCACTGACAGCACAGAGCCTGCTTGGGATTCTCTCCCTCTCTCTCTGCCTCTCCCCTGCTCACACTCTTTTTCTCTCAAAAAAAAAAAAAAAAAAAGATACTGATCATCGCACAATGAAGTTTGCTAATGTCAACGAGAAGACCTCCTGTGACACTGTTCTGGACCACGACTCCTGTGTAAACATGGAAGCTAGGTGAGGACACAAGCTAACACGGTGTGGGTAGAGGAAGAGCGTCTCTCATGGGGGAGGCCCCCAGTGTGTGGACAGCGGATACGCAACAGCGTCACGGGCTTGATTAGACAGTTCTGGACATTATGTGGGGGCCAGGAGGCTGTCCTCCCATGGGCAATCAGACCATCGAATGAGCAATGTTTTACACGATACAGTTAAGGTAAAAAAAAAAAAAAGCTTACAATAGTATGAACAGTAATTATTTTACAAAATTAACCAATGAACAAAGCATATAAAACATTTACAAACTTCTTGCTTAGGTAACAAAAAGTCTTGAAAGATATGCACTAAAACTGATAGTACTTAACCCAGCACTTAGTATTTCTGGAGGCTGGTGACTTTCAGGGCTGGAGTGGGGGGCAGAAGAAACACACGCCAAGTGCACAGGAATACGATGATCAGGCAAATCATTTTCTCAAAATGTCATCCAACTAAAGGACACAGGGCAGACGACACGGGGTGAGGTGGCCTAACTGTCTGGGAGGGCAACATGCCACATGTCCCAGAACTACAGCCACAAATGTCCTTTCGCCCAGCAAGTCCACTTCCAGAATTTTCCACCTTACAACACGCGTCTGCACTTGTGCAAAATGCACGGTTACTTGCAGCAGGGTTTAGAATGGCAGAGCGTGCAAGTGTTCACTAGGGGGAATGGATGACACAGACACCGCTCGCTCACACCAAACGACTGTGCGCCAGTCAGAAATGAGGACGCTCTTCCTGGTGTATTGTGAGATACACTCCACGTGGCCCAGGTGAGAAGAGGAGACTGCTGCAGAAAGGCGTGCAGTGTGTTGTGGTGTTTTAAAAGGGGGGACGTGTTCAATGCGTAAATGCTGCTTGAAGAGAAGCCCAGAGCTGCTCCCCTCATAGCCCGGGGGAGGGGAAGGCTCCCGAACAGCCTGTCACACTGAAAGCCTAATTCTTCAGTAGAATTGCTGAGGGGGGCTGAGGGCACATGGGGAGCCTGCATCCTGGCAGCCTGGAGCCATGCAGAGGGAGGGCCATGAGAATATGGGGGTTTCAGGTCTTCCACAGTAAGAAATTTACATGCTTGGAGAAGGGTCAAAAGATACACAGTGCACTCTCAGCCCAAGCGGCTGCTCGGTGCCTAGTCAACGCTAAGGATCTTATGTGTCCTTAAGTTCTGGACACACAGAAGCAAATATGCATCTGTTTCTTCCCACCCCTACTTAAAGTTCTCCCCGCACTTTTTGAAAAGCACTTATTAGCATCTAATGAACCCATTTGTTAAATAAACATTGATCACCGTTAGCTTCTTTAAATTTTTTATTTTTACGTTTAGTTTTGAGAGACAGTGCAAGCAGGGGAAGGGCAGAAAGAGAGGGAGACACAGAATCCAAAGCATGTTCTAGGCTCTGAGCTGTCAGCACAGAGCCGGATGTGGGGCTCAAACCCATGACCTGTGAGATCATGACCTGAGCCCAAGTCAGACGCTTAACCTACTGAGCCACCCAGGCGCCCCTTAGTTCTGTTCAAATGTTCATCCACATTTATTCAGCTAGCCAAATGCTTCTGGCTAATCCAAATTATTTCATTTTAACAAGTACTTCCTAATTCATTACTTTTGAGGACACTGGCAGTTTCTGCCTAACCAACCCACTATTACACTACAGAACTTATTTTCTAAGATGGAGAGACTCGACCCTCTCTTCTCGGAGATGCACTGTCTAACCCAAGAGAACGTAGAAAACACTGACTTTCAGAGTGCTGGCACTGAGGTGGTGTTTGGTTCATTAAGTACAATTTGCAGTGAGTAAAGTAACTGTTTTCTAAAAATACAGAAATGACCAATCGATACAACTGGGGAAAAAATGGGTTGTATAAAAGTTATAATCAAGTAAGAAATATTAGCTCCAAGCAATTTCCCTTACTAATTTGGTTAACAAGGAAACCCAATCATCAGATCACTGTATTTCCAATCATGCCACTTAACTCGTCATTGCTACATACATGACAGATCACATGACTACAGTAGTACATATATTGCTATAATATAACCAGCAAATAGCATACCGAGTAGAGAACATTATTAAAATATGGCAAAGGAAAGAAGTAACGACATCACCCGCTCAAATCTGGTCAAAGTGTTTTAGATACCAAACCTGATTGTACAACTCAGGATGACTTCATCCTTCCTCTACATTTTTGGCTCCTTTTCATCTACTCAAACCTCAAGTGCCCATGTGGCAGATTGCAATCCTGCCAATTAGCAACACACAGAATTTTTTAAAAAACAAAGTATTTTTTTCAAGTTTATTTGAGAAAGAGTGCATGCACACAAGTGGGGGTGGGGCTGAGAGCAAGGGGGAGAGAGAACCCCAAGCAGGCTCTGCACTGACAGTGGGGAGCTCCACACAGAGCACCGAGAGATGAGGAGCGAGAGAGCCACCCAGGCGTCCCCGCAACAGATGTCATTTTAAACCTCAGGTGGGGCTTCCGTTACTCAACGTTCTTCTTATTCATCCTTTCCTGTGACAAAAGGTTCTTTTATATTTTTTCCTAACATTGAAAGATGAAGAATCCTAAGAATGGGTCTCGCATAACACAACCAAAGGAGAATATTACATACTGTCGATTTCGTGTTTTACTGACGTGTAATCCAGAGTTTGACTGTAGTTCCGAGCTACAGACTCACCTGTTAGAAAGCAGAACGGTGAGGTGGAGGAGGACATCCTCGACACTGGACACCGTGGGCTTCAAGGTCTGGATGTACCGGAGGGCATGTCTGAGCTCACCCTGACTCATGAAGGCTTGAATGATTCTCGAATGCTGCCACGACACAGGTTTTGCAGTGCTCGGGTGAAGGAGAAGATCCAAGCCACTCTGCAAAGAGGACACGAAAGTCGGTCAACACAGTGTGACGCGCCACACCAAGAGACAAAGTAGCTGGCCTCTAAAAAGGCAGGCAATGCTAAAGCTAGCAAGAGCAGCTTAAATATAACCTGTAAAGATCTCCTTTAACCCAGGGTGTATTTGAAGTAAAAGCCTCATCAAACAAAAGCTTCCTTCTTTGGAGGCCTCATTCAGCTATTACACAAAGCTGTGCACCACCACCCTCACGCACCAACGCCAACCTTCTACGGCAACACGCCTAACAGATCTGCAAGGGAAAAATCACCGGATTTGCACTGTTAGTAATGGTTTACTACTTCTTTCCTTCTTTGAACAGTATGGAACCTGGAGTTCTGAACTGTTTGATCTTAGTTTCCTCACTGGCTAAGACAGTGCTTGGTAAAGGTACTGACTGAACAGAGTCCTTAAATTCCCTCTAAAAGTAGAGCGTATCTTATCTTTAATATCACAGTACAGCTTTGTAATTCTAAAATGCTCGTAGTTCATGAACATTTATGTTCTAAGTGAACAGACTTACCTCATAGTCATTATGATCTATCAGCCAAAACCCTTGGATAAGTTTAACCTGGCCCCAAGAAATGGCAAAGGCAGTTGGAAATGATTCGATGCAAGTATCTGTTTTGTTTGGGAAGGCATACATGATATCAAGTAACAAATAAATGGTCTTTAAAAAGGAGGATTAAGGGCAATAAACAAGAAGAAAACCCCGACCTATCCACCTGGAGCAGGCAGCAACAGACTACAGCAGCAAAGAGGCTTCAAGGGGCTGCATTGAGCATTCGGAAAGCCCGGACGGATAATCAACTACAGTAGTAGTTGCCAATCTACACCCGACCTCACTTGTTCTCAACACTAAGTGCCACCATGAAGGAGGTGAACCAAAGCATACTTTGTTCAGGAAGCCGGAGGCTTATGACAAAAACTGAAGAAGTAGAGCTCAGACAAAACTCCAGTTAGGCAGCAAAACCCAACAGCTTAAAGCAAACACATCATGTCTCTCATAAACTATGAATGGAACTACACGGTTTTAGATAAAGAGAGCAACATTAGTACAAAAGTATTACTGCAAAGACCACTGGGCTCCAAGGCAAAACCTAACGTAATATTAAGCTAACTTCTCGTGTTTTCGATTGAACACAGAGGTTAACCTCACTAAGAAAGAGCATTTGGCTGGCAATGTTTTGGGAGCCGCTGTCCTAACTTTGGTAACGTCTTGGGCACATGAAGCGGTCTGAGAGCCGTGGACGCCATCCCTAGAAAATTAAGCACCAAACACAATTCTGCGGGGCTTCAGGTCTGCGACTGACCCTCTGAACCCAACCAACAGACCCTGGGTTAACTTTTCCTTTAGAAAAGGTTACAATGTGAAATGGAAACTGGTTTAGACATGTGGAGGTTCCTACGACTCTCCAATCTGATGGTTCGGGTAGTGTGTGAGTTCTGTAGCAGCATTTAAAGGATACGACAGCATGTTTGCTTGCTTCCGTCACGTCGTCCAGCAGGTAAATGTCCAGGAGTGCCTGTGAAAGGACAGAACATCCAGCAAATTTTATACACTCGTTCACTCCCGCTCCCTGGTTTTCCCAGCCTGTGTCGGGAGTGAAACATAGAGCTAAGCATGTCCCTTCCCCCTGCTGTCAGGCACATACGTGTAGACTGGTGGGGGGGTATTTTCCGGTGCCTCCTTCATCCCGTTTCCACAGCTTCTCCACGCCACCTCCCAGCTGAGAAACCATTCCATCAATCATCAGGTGATCAGGATTCCACTTCCCTCTGCAAAAAGGGCAACATTCAGGATTTAATATTAGCATTAATTTTTAACATCAAAACAAGAAGCAACAAACTCTTAAAAGTAACAGTCCTGACAATCAAAAGGAGAAGAGACTTGACAACAGGACCCAGCTTAGCATCAGGTGAGCTCCAGTCATCAAGAACCTGCTGGACCCCAAAGAGGCTCCGGCTGTGGCACCAGCAAGCCAGCATGTGACATTCAGGTCCCGGGAGAACCGGGTCCCACCTGCCAAGCGCCTGAGGTGACTCCTGGTTTTACAGGCCAAGAAGGCAGCCTGTTGGTGAAAACGTGCCTCAGTTCAGAGTCAAAGAGCTAGGACTTGAGTTTCACCACACAGGGGGCTCTGGCCCCAGTGGTCCCTTCAGCACTGTGTCACCGAGCGCCGGCGAGGCGAGAGGCAGACATGCCCCTGTCCCCTCCTCTACTAGCCCTGCTCCCTGGGGGCGGGGCACCCGCTGCTCAGTCTCCAGCCACACAGATGGTGTAACGTTTGTGACAAATAGGATCAGAAAGCTTAGCAAACCAGCTCACACACACACTGGAAGTAACAGATCTAGAATTTTCAAATATGTCTAATAAGTCTCAGTCTCTAAGACTCTTAGTTCTTCCAAAGCACTGGACTCCACACTGGCCACACGCCAAAATGCCAGATGGGACTACCTTCTAGGCACTGCTCTCTGGGTGCCCGTGACCTCAAGCCCAGCACCTGGGCGAGCCAGCTCGGCCAAGGCTAAGGGCTGTGCTACCAACAAGCCATGCCAGCTGGAGGAAGAAGGTGCTCAGTCTGGAGGTAGAATCGAGGCTTCTACTTGGTTATTTCAAAGGAACCAGTGAGGCTAATTAGTCATGTATTTTCAAAGCAAAATAAAGAAAATAAAAACAGAAAAAAGTAGGTGATGCATCAAACTGCAGCTATTAATGGAAAGAATGGGACACGCCTGACTGGTGGTATGTTTTATGCTATTTTGAGGACTCGGAGCTTCTAGTCTTTATCTGGATATGAATTCTCAGGAAAAATGCATGCCTACTTTAAGAGTGTCCTCTGATAAACCAACCGTGGGAACTACTTTAGATTAGGAAATACTGAGTGGCTACACACAAGTTACAGAGTAAAGGCGGTAGCCCTTAGGTCAAGGCTGACAGACAGACATTACAACTAAAATAACAACAAATCTGTCACCGTACTTAAGAATTCCACGAGTTTTAGCCTCTGTAGCGTGATGAATTCTGTTCTGAGAAAGCAATGACTTCTTACAAAAGGGATTCCTAAAATGCTCTGGAAGGTTCCAAACATACCGTACCTGGACAGACGCTCACACTTCTGTCGACGGCTCGTGTAGTAGTTCTGGATGACGGGGTAGTTGTAGCACAAGCGGGGCAGGGGCATGGCATCATCTAGACATGGGTTATGGGTCGGGAAAAGGTTGGTAAGATTTCCAAAACATCCCAACGATACTTAAGGCTATGCACATTCACATTTCACTAAAATCGTATGAAGTTGTTTAATCTGCAGGTTTCCTAAATGTAAGTACTAAATTTACTTTAATAGATTAAATAAGTAGTAAGTAAATTTATTAGCAGATCCACAAACAAGAAGATAAAGTCTCTTGTGATAGTCTGTAAACACAAGGGTGCTGGCTTAAAACTCTGGAAAAGCTATTCTAGAAAATGATTCCACCCCCTTAATCACAAATGATCATATGAAAGCCAGCAATGTTGACCAGTTAAGTAAAAATCAAAGAGCATAAGGGAAGGGTAAGATCAGCAGCGATTATGCACAGGACAGACACACTTCTAAACAGAATCTAATGTGTGTCCTGGACATGCAGGAAGTTAGGGGCTTTAGAAATGCTCTAAACAAACATGGCTAAAGTCCAATTCTCCAATTCTTGGCACTGGCATAAATCACTAGATAAAAGGAGGTATTCAATAGACGGCAAATAATACTGGTTAATAACCATTATGGAGAGAACTCATAAGGAGAAAAAGATCAGTAAATTGGCTTAGAAAACCCACCATCATAGCTGGTGATATTGCCGACCCCTCGTTCAGAGCCATGTTTTGTGTCATTCAGCCCAATGAATGACACATGGAACGAACGACATATGGAACGTCTGGGAGCGGCACGGGGCAAGGCTCCAAGACACAAAGTGCGAAAGAACGAAAGAACGTGAGGAGGTAAGAACAGGAGAAAACCAAAGTGAGGGGGTGGAGGAAAGGAAATCTGACCCCTCAGAACCACCACATAACGACTTAAGAATACGTCCACGGCTGTCCGAGGGACACGGGAGCCTGTTACCTGAGCCCTCTGGCAGCAGCCCAGAGCGACAGAACCACAGCACCACCTGTGTGTAGCGGCAGATGAGGCGGGTCACCAGGCACTTCCTGTGGAGGTCCATCAGGCCTGTGGAGGAGGGCCAAACACCAGGTGTGCAACTTGCACTTTGTCGACCACAGATGAAAACTCAAGACACTCGGCGGTTCTCAAAAGCTAATTATTGGGTGATTTTTAACAGGATATGTGTATTTTTGAACACCCCTGGCTTGAACAAGCAATCTCCAAAATGGTAAAATAAGTAACTTTGAAGTAGGCATTTTTGGGAAATCTGCTTCCACCTCAGCTATGTTACCCTTTACCTAGTTTCAGAAGCCAAATCTAGACGTTAGTACAAACTAATACGGTAATACTAACGTAGGCTGTTCAAACGAGGCCTTTAAACGAAATTGGCTATTGTTTGTTTAAATGGCAAAACAGAGACCTAAATTTGCAATGACTTTTGTGAATAAAATTGAGAAATTTAAGAATTCTAAACTACTGTATGTCCTCCACGTCGACAGGGAGAAAGTTTCACCCTCCAGTGTCGCAGGCTTATTTAAGCAGGGGTTCCTGGCACACTGCTTAACAGTCTGTAGTTTCATGAGAAGACAAACGCAAGAGCAAACGCCTTGGCACAAGGATGCGTCTGAGCCCTGGAGGGGCGGCTGCTCGAAGCCAGGAGGTGAAGCTGAAATACAGACTCATTTACCGCAGACGAAGTGCACACCTCTCTCAGTGATGTCTTGGGCCTCCCTCGTGAAACAGTTTAAGACGGAATTAAGGTTGCTAAGAAGCAAACAGCACTGCCTGAGAGACTGGATGGTCTGCGGATCGATGAAGCGACATGAGCCATCGAACAGCGGTGCACCTTCCAAGGAGAAAATACAAGATTCGTTCTGACACTATAAACAGGAATTCATTAAAGTCACAACAAGTGCAAGATTTCTCAAACTCCGATTAACCACAGACTCGGTCCACGCATTCTGAGATTTGCGAAACACAAGGCTGAGATGGACAATTACCTCAAGAACCCCAGAAGGGACGAAGGCACATTACTATTTTTACGAGGCAGAACGAGAGAAGCACTATGTTAACAGAGGAAGGTGATCTTGAGTCACCTTCAGATTCTCTAGACATTAGTTCATCAAATGCTTCTCCTCCAAATCAATCTCTCAGGGCGGATCTCTCATGTGCAGTGTTGTTTTGTGAGGGGTATTGGACAAGAGCACTTCCTCCACCCCCGGGCTTCAAAAGCGAGACACTAAAATGAAGACTCAGAGAAAGACTTCACTACAAGAAAATTGCATGCTTGTTACACTTCCTTTTAGATTTGGTCGTCCTTTCATTTCTAACTCAAGACTGAGTTTATAAATTCATTTGTCAGGGGGAAAAATGGGTATTTTAGTTGCTACTGGTTATATCTTTTATAGGTAACACTTAGTCTCATTAATATTTAATGGAAAATTAAACCACAAAACAAATATCTTAATTAAAAATCCTTCCTCAAATGACATGTTCTCCTTCTAATACATTTAAAACATTATGCTTTGTACTTTAGTTACATTTAGGTTTTGTAATAAACTTCATTAACCAATAATGGAAGTTCAAGGCAGCAATAATGGCTGAGTTACCAAGTTCAAGCCTGAAGGACCACATTATACTCTACGTATAATAAAAGCATACAATTTGTGAAATGACTTCAAATTTTTCTTTTTTTTACATGAGTTATATAACTATAACCAGTCCTGAAAATATTTTCCTCTCAAAAAAAATAAAAGATACATTTTTACCCTGACTCTGAATTATTGGGTGTTTGTCCCTCACATCAACTATACTAAGTAATTACCAAAGTATTTAAAACTACTGTGTGTTTATAATTTCATTAAGTATGCCCTGTAAACCCCATATTTTCCTCCAAACTTAAAAATTCTCCAAGAATAATTTACTCAGAAAGTCCATTTGTTCATTCATCATGGACACGATGATAAGAGTAATGAAAACTATGCATCTAAAGCTTAAATTTTACTTCCACGTAAAGGGCAACCACATATTTAACATTATTTTTGCTCTAATTAGGCATAATGGTGTTTATTATTCAAGGACACCTGACGAACCAAAGTGTACAAGAAGTAAGCAAAACTGTTAAGAAAAAGGACTTTGAGTGACTGATAAAAACATCTGTTCGTAGAAGACAGAGGAGGAGTGTTTTGCTCTCCTTTTCAGCCTCTTTATAGTCATAAATATTTTCAATAGAAAACGAGTAAAGAGAGGAGCTTCTGAGGTTAACTGGCCTATTCTAACTCCACTATCAGCATGTTCTAGAAATCAATCTCCTAAGATCAAAAATAAGATATAATCCCGAAACTTGGTATCATACACATAGTAACATGTTGCCAGTTTAACAATGTATTGCAAAATCTTGCTCAAGAAAGAATTTTGTCGGGGCACCTGGCCGGCTCAGTGGTGGAGCATGTGACTCTTGATCCTGAGGTTATGAGTTTGAACATCATGCTGGGTGTAGAAATTAAAAATAAAATATGTTTTAATTTTCAAAATTAATTTTCAAAAAACTTTTATTTTAGAGAGAGAGTGCATGAAAGTGGGAGAGGGGAGAGGGAGAGGGAAAGTGGGAGACGGGGAGAGGGAGAGGGGGAGAGGCAGAGAGGGAGGGAGGGAGGGAATCCTAAGCAGGCTCCGTGCTCGCTGCGGAGCCTGACACAGGGCTCGATTCCACAATCCTGGGATCAGGATCTGAGCCGAAATCAAGAGTTGGAAGCTCAACCAACTGAGCCACCCAGGCACCATCAAGATAAAATCTTTAAAAATCAAACAAAAATAATTTAAAAGGAAATGGTTTCCTTCTGACAGTTCTTTAGAGAGCTCCCAACTTCAAAATGATTAAAAGTTGTTATGTACTTAAAACATACACTGAAGTTAACGTTGTAATATAATACTTACATAGTCTGTCAAATTCCTCTTTTGTGAAAATCACTTTATTCCAGGTCCATTCCAGAACAAAGCGCAGATTAGCAGCCGAATTTGGTTGTTCTTATTTGTAAATACGAATGAGAAAAATAAAGAATTATTAATTACAAACAAGAAATCAGTAACTTCGGGGGGAAGAGAGCCACCACCTAATCAAGCGAGCAATGTTAAGTTCAACAGTAACAGACAAATGGGTACTGGGCCCTCCTGAAACGCAGCAAGGAGCGCATCATTTCATGTAGTGCTGCTGTGAAAAATGTACAATCTGAATCTAATCCTGAGGAAATAGTAACAAATATACATTGAAAGGCTGTCTACAAAATAATAGGCTTATGTTTTTTCAAAAACATCAATTTCTTCAAAGACAAAAAGACCTAGGAATCATACAAGATTAAGAGAAATTTAAAAGACATAAAAACTAAACACAAAGTATATTCTGGATGCCCTACCCCTATAAATGCGACAAGGACATTACTGGTATGATTAATAAGACTCCAGGAAGGTCTGGAGATCAGGTAATAGCATGTATCGATGTTTTCCTGATTTTTAGAAGCACCGAGTGGTTTGATCATGAAAGTTCGTGTTCTTGGAAATAAAACTGAAATGTTACTTCCAAGTAAAGAAACCTGATGTCCTCAACTTATTCTCAAACGATTCAGAACGAAAGTAATGTGTGTGTGGAGTTATGTGTTTGTACAGAGGAGGATATGCCCAACCGGGGTGAATTCCAGAGAATTTTGCTGAGTGAGAAGAGTCGGCGTCGAAGTCTACGTCCTGTGCAAGTTCCCCAACGTGTACATACTATACATTGTATTTATAAACTTAAAAAAAATGTTTGCTTATTTTTGAGAGAGAGAAACAGCACTAGCAGGGAGAGGGAAGGAGACACAGCATCGGAAGCAGGCTCCAGGCTCCGAGCGGTCTCAGCACAGAGCCCGATGCGGGGCTCGAGCCCATAGACTATGAGATGGTGACCTGGGCCGAAGTCAGATGCTTAACTGATTGAGCCGCCCAGGCGCCCCTATGAACATTTCTGAAAGGACAGACTGGTGGCTGCCCGGGGTTAGGGACGGGGGAGGCGGGCACCGTGGGGGAACTGATGGAGATGCTGTGCTGGAGGGCTCCCGGGCCTGGCCGGGGAAGGCGGTGGGGAAAGGGGACCCGGGATGTCTACATAAAGTCTTACAGCTCCAATGTCAACCTACATTTATCTCAAAATAAAGCTTAACTAACTCCCCCCCCAATGACTAATTAAAAAATCTTTAAATACAAAAATTATTCTTTGTTAAAAGCTAAAATCTTACCTTCTGCTATCCACTTTTTGATACATCCAGTCAGAAGTCCCAGGGAACTCGTATGGATTGCTGCTGACAATATAGCTTCTAACTGTTCTTCCTAAACCACACATTAAAAAAAAGAAAAAGACAGGATGACAGACTCAGAGACAGCAAGCTCAGTAAGACTACTAACGTAGAAAGGCTTAAAACATCCATCTCGCCAGATGGCTATGAGCCAGAAGCCAGACACGAGCGGCACTGGTGGTGACGGGGACTCCCTGCAATCCTCACACACTTGATGGTGGGAACCTAAAATGGTAAAGGCACTCTGGGAAACACTCGTAAATACCGAGTCACCTCACAACCCGGCACTTCCACACCCAAGAGAAATGAAGACATACGCCCACACCACAAGTATCCATGAGATGTTATTTGTAATAGTGCCAAACTGAAACCAAGCCAAATGCCCACAGACTAACGAATGGATAGACAAAACGCAGCACACTCTTGTGTACACATCAAACAGAACGAGGTCCTGGGGTGTGCTACCACACAGTGAACCTGAAATTCATACAAATGGGAGATTCCTAGAGTAAGTCAGTCTATCAAGACAGAAAGCATATCAATAATTATCAAAGGCTGGGGGGTGGAGGGGAAGGAAGGAGTATGGGGGTCTTTGTGGAGGCAATAATGTTCTAAAACTGAATGTGAGGTCGGGCGCACAATTTCAGGAATTTATTCAAAACCATTGAATTAGCCACTGTAAACGGGTGACCTACAGTATAGGAGTTATGTCTTAATAAATCTGATACTTAAAATATTGCTAAGTCACATTTAATATCAAAGAAATCTATAAGTGTCATTCATTCATTCTTTTACAAAGAATTGCATGAATAGACAGATGAGTTAACAGGATTAGAAGGCTACAATATGATAAAGGTTCATCCAAATGAAGAAAAGCACAATTCTAAAAGGACGCTCACTAAAGCATTTACGTCATGATCAGGGACAAAACAAGCGTGTCTGCTGGTACCATTACTTTTCCAGTTTGTGGAGGTTCTACCAAACACTATGCGAAAATAAACAGAAATGGGAAAAGAAAAGAAGCCTATATTTGCTGCCGACTGCGTACCTTGAAAATCTAAGAGATTCTAATTTGGTTAAATAGATGTTAAGTGAATATACAAAAAAACAATTGCATTTTTATGTGCTAGCAAAAACCATTTAAAAATGAATAGAGGAAAAACATTCTACTCACAACGAGCAAAACTACAGAACACTTCTGGATAAAAACAGAAATCCGTAAGAAAATAACCATAAACTCTTGCTGACAGATGTAAAACAAACCGTGGATAAGTGGAAAGATGCCCCATTTAGACTTGGATCTGAAAAAATGTCAATTCTGTCCAAATGTAGTATGTGAATATAATAAATTTCCAAAAAGAATTCCCACAAAGATGCTAGAAAAAATCATCTTATAATAAAAAAAGTCAATGAATTGACCAAAAATTACAGATAAAAAAGGACTGCATTAGCAAATATTAAAGCAGTATATTAAAATGGCATTGAAAGAGAAGAGATTAACAGGACAAAATTAAAACCCAGAAACAAAACCCAGTACATGCAGACATACAAAATCAAATAAACATGGTATTTCAATAGCACAGAAAAAGCATACTCTCTTTTCTGTTTTATAAGTGGTACAAAACCACTAGACTAAACATCATCTGGGAAAGAGAAAAAAAAAAATCAACCTTCAAACTGATCTGAAACACAAAGATGAATTAAGCTTTCAATGTTAAAGAAATATTTGAGTTAGGAAGATATTTTTAAGCCAGAGCTATGAAACACATTTGACCACAAAAATATTAATTTTTATGTACCAAAAGATACCGTAAGACAATCCAGAAGAAATCAGAAGGAGAAATATCTATAAAATTTCTGACAAAAGGGGAAATATGTATTTCATAAAGAATTTCTATAGATAATCCAGTAAAAAAAAAGGGGTAAAATCTATAAATATGTAATTAATAATGACCAGCAAATAATAATATGAAATTGCATACACATCATCCTTCTCATGTATATAGAAAGATAAAGAGATAAGTGAAACAAGTCTACACGTCAAGAAGTCCACATACCACATACACAAACCAGCAGATGATTACAAAGCAGACGCCCAGACCATAACCCGGGTCTGGACAGAGACTACTGCCGGCCCCCTGGAAGCTTCTGCCTGCTCCTCCCGGGTCAGAAGCAAGTCCCACCCACCCCTACCATCTCCCCCGCCTTCTGAAGGAAACATTCTCTTGCTTTTCTTTTTGTTTTACCTCTACGTACGCATCACTGAAGAACAGTGTCATCTGGCCTGTTCTAGGATCGGACAACAAAATGTCAATATTGACGGACCTCCGTACACTTTAGCCAAGCTTCTAAATTCAAAGTATTCATGGATTATTTATATAATTGCAAACAAAATCCCAAATGAGTTGGAATACCAGGTTTAAAATAATCAATCACAGAAAACACTAAATACTGTTTTATCCACACATGGCTGAATTATATGTAATTATTTCTGAGTCAAAGTCATAAGATATTATTGCCTTAACTAAATTTAACAACACCTAATTAGAAAAAAATAATCAGTATTAAGTGTCCTGGAGTAAACAGGTTGAATGGAGCACTCGGCACGCCCGGTCCTGGAGGACGACTCTGCTGTCACCAAGTTGGAGCGCTTGGCAGCGAAAGGCAGTTTCAACCCCAACTCTTGCACCTGTGCGGTTCCCACAGCAGCTGGAAAATGGACCCCGGTCGGTTTTAACAGCTTCCGCTCCGGACAAGGCTGAGGCCACCACAGGGGCCTCCTGGCCTGTGTCTTCCTATGTGGCTACGTGAAGCCGGTGCCGAGTCACGGCCTGATGAGTCCTGCGAGTGTGCGGTGTAGGCCACACCCAGACGGCAGCTACTGATCACACGGAGTGAGCGTGACGTTCCCTGACCCACCTTTGCCGAAATTACCTCACGGATTTTTACTGTAATAGGAAGCTAATAATCTATGACCCAAAATAAACCACGGTTAGAAATCCCCTCACCTGAGTTAAGTTGGAAGGATGAATATCAACGAGTCTCGGTGACAGAAGGCCAGCCATAAGACATCGATTATAGCCATCGGGGATGAATTCACTGAGAGATGGTCCGGATTTCTTTAAAAAAGTCAAAGTCTGTAAAGATCAATTAATAAACATCAAAAAACACAACTTAATCAAATTTAAGAATAACTAATAAACTCATCATCCTATTTTCCACTTAACATTTTGAATAAAACTAAAAGATACTTAACAGAAATTGCAAAAGACTCCATTTTTACACTTCTGGCAAGGAAAAGGGTTTATAGGTTCTTGAGCTAAACCAGTGCTTATTAGTTATAAAGAACATTACTGAGAAGGGTACTTTAGGTCATTTTCTGTTTTTATGAAGAGTAACCCTATTAACCTTCCTTAAAGCTGACAGGCTTGGTGAAAGATCTTAATGGACAGACCCCCCCCACGCCCCCTTTACCACCCCCAGCAGTTTATTCTTCTGGATCTAACGTAAAAGAGATCTAATATCAAGTATAAATATGGCATTCACATACATCTAGCTGATTATCAATTTAAAAATCTGCCATTTTATGCTTTCCTGGAAAAGTAGTTTTCAACATTAGTCACCACCCACTCTGTGCCAGGCACCTCCTAGGTACCTTTTTGGCGTCACTTCATTTATTCATAAGCTTCCCGAGAAGAAAGAGGGAGATTGAGGGGGATGGACTAAAAGGGGTGTGGTTAAGGCATTGACCCTCTTCGCTCTTCTTAGGGTCCAAGCAGCTAACAGTCACACAAAGCTGCTAAAACAGGCCTCTTCAGGTAGGCTGTCATCCGTAACTAAGGCCACTAGCCGCCAACATCACAAACCTAGCAGAACCTACCATTTGAGCTGAAACAACAGTTTATAGAACTAACGCTAAGTGAAATTTATATCCATGACCTGACTTCAGCCCAATTAAACACACTGTCCACAGCGCTGGTTGCTACATACCTCCTTGTGAAAGCCATTACAAGTTATATGCACAATTCCTGAGTTTAATAAACAAGTGGCATCTAAAAAAAAATGAAACAAAAATCCGCTTACACATTACATTTTAGAGGGAACTAATACAACATAATTTCTCCTGACAAGAAGACTGCTAGGCAAGGTAACAAAAACGCTGCATACGACAAGTTTTAAAACAGGGGCGCCTGGGTGACTCAGTTGGTAAAGTGTATGACTCTTGATTTTGGCTCAGGTCACAATCTCATGGTCCGTGGAATCCAGCACCATGCCGGGCTCTTAGCAGCATGGAGCCTGCCTGGGATTCTCTCTCTCCCTCTCTCTGCCCCTCCCTTGCTTGCACATGCATGCTCTCACAAAATAAACAAACTTTAAAAAACCAATAAAGTAGAATAATTTTTCCAGGCGCTTCTATCCTAGCAAGATACCCAGCTTTGTCATAAGTAATAGTCACCTTTTGTATCCAATTCAAAATAGTGATACTTTCTTTACAAAGCATCTTAGTATTAAATCTCTCATGTATGTATCAAATCAATTCCTAAGCTACCCATATGTTAATTAACGGTAATGAGACATGAGCCAGTAATTATATACATATGCAAACTACACACATATATGTAAGATATGTATATGCACACCCGTACTACACACACACACACACACACACACACACACACACACACACTATGCACAAACACGCGGATACATGGTATTTTCCTTGAAAGGTCATGTTAAGGAAATACACACCAAAATTGTAAGAGCTTGGGCTAAACAACTGCTCGGGAGGTGGAAACGAAGGAGGCAGTCCTCGGCTCAAGCTTCTCTCGTGCACCAGCACATCCAAGATGTGCTGTGGGGACGTCTTACTCACGACAGAGTCCAGTGACCACAATGCAAAGTAAGGGCAATTATGCAGATACTCTCCTGGTCTAAAAGAAAGTTTTACAAAATTATTCAGGCACCAAGCTGCTACACATACAAATAGCAGAATGAGAAAGAGAGAGAAATCATACCTTAATGAATCTGGCATTTGTGCATGATACCAACGATTTATGTCAAAAAGACCCAAATACACAGAAGGCTTTCCTTGTCCATATACATTCACCTGCCAGGTAAACACTGAAACACTGGTGTCAGGAGACAGCGCTAAAAGAAAAGAACGTAATTTTGAAAAATGGAATAAATCATTGCAAAGTAAAATTACCCAAAATAAAATTTCAGCAACATGTTCTCATGAATTAAGAAGTTTCCATTCCTATTTGATGGATCAAAGCACACTTCTATCGCTCATTCTGTAAGAAGAGTTACATTCCCTTGTAACTTAACTGTTTTCCTATTTCAAGAAGATTTTATCACGAAGTATGCATCAGAAAAGATCTGTCCTGGCTGATTTCTACTTAATACTTTGGTAACGTCGACACAGCAGCGGAAGAGAGCAGGAAATGATTCACATGAACACTGTCCCAACAATGGAGCCCAGTTAGCACCAGAGAACACCAACACCTACGATGGACAGCACAGGCCCAGGGCTGAACTCTTCAGAGGAATCCTAGTGAGCAGGACTGAGCCAGCCATATGGTAAAGGTGGGAAGACAAGCACTTAGACAGTGGCTGGGGAATGGAAAGACAGAAACAAAGTGAGAGACATTCAACAGGGGAGAAGGATGTAAACGTCCGAGACCCAACGAATGGGAAAAACAAAACAGAAGAGGGGCTTGGATGATGAGAAGATGTGGAGTGTGAGGAGAGTTCTGTTTGGGGCATTTTTAGTGGATGTTGATGAATGAACCACCTACAGACATGGGACCTGAACAGAGGACACAATCAGGACGCATGCATTGACCGTGAGGATGAACCCCACTTAGAACACCAACACCACCAGGGCCCTGGTACCCATTCTAGGACAGAACGGACCCACCCATGGTCCCACTTAATCCACACGACTGCCTTCTGTAGAAGGTACAACTGCATCAGTCCACTCACGGATGGGGGAAGCGAGGCTCAGAAATGTTACATACTTTGTCAAAGGTCACAACTAGTGACACAGCTGGGATGGGAACCCATCCTGGATTCTAAACTCTCTGCGATGGTGACTAAGCAAGGCCTGTTGACCAGGAAGAAGGGATGATATGATAGGAAGCAGAAAAATTAAAGGCAACCAAGGCAGGTCTGCCACCATGTCTCAAAACGACACAGAGGGAAACATTCACAGCCTGTTCAGACCTAGAGACCATTTCTGTCTGTTCATAGAGAACTGGATCAAAATACAAATACAAATACAAAATACAAAACACCCTTCATTAAGGGTCTCTTCATCTACTCCATTCTTGAGTTCCGCATAGCAATGTGGAGAGTAAGAAACACTCAGGTCTCATACAAACCTACACAAATTCCATAGTTAGTATCCCAGTTTATTCACTGCCAGGAGTATGAACTCTAAACAGCAGGATCTTATAAATCTCAAGCCAAGATAAATCTTGAAATCCAGCATTCCACATGATACATACTAAGAGCCTTTTTTAATCAACCTTCATTCATACCTTCCTCCCTGTCACCATGATATCGAAATTTCTCTATGCTCTGGCATCCCAACAGTTTGGTGTTGCTAGTCTGTCCCCTCAGAGGAAACATGCCACCGGTGAGGTCCAGTGTGTATCTTTCTTCACAGTACTCTAAGCCCTGAAAGAGAAAATGTACACAAATCTTAACAGAATTCTAAGCAAAAAGTCATTCAAAAAAAAGAAATGTTCTTCCAATCTGGGGTGTCTGGGGGGCTCAGTCGGTGAACTGTCAGACTCCTGGTTTGACTCAGGTCATGATCTCATGGTTTGTGAGGTCGAGTCCCACATCAGGCTCTGTGCTGACAGTGCAGAGTCTGCTTGGGATTCATTCTTTCTCCCTCTCTCTCTCCCCCTCCCACTCTTTCTCAGGATAAACTTTAAAAAACAAATATATAAAAAATAAGTATTCGTCAAATTTAAAGATTTTTCACACAATACAAAGGAAACACAAAATAGTTAAAGAATAAAAAGAACAAATCACTTAAGAGAGCTCTAAGATTTTATATAGCATAAGACACAAAAGGCAAAATTTAACTCTCTCGAAAACAGTTACCAACAAATCTTCTAAAGCTGTTATCAAACATGGGAACCTTGCACTCTGGAGTGTAAACTGGACTAACCACAAAAATTACACACAGATATATTCCAGGCCAGCAAACATGTCCCTGTGTTCTCAGTGACATTCTTGCTCTAGAGGAGCAGCTCTTAAAATTTGTGTTTGCTCATCAATCTCTCTAAGACTCTTTCTAAGAAAAGGTATGAAAACTTTCTCCCCAGAGGCCTGGGTGGCTCAGTCGGTTTAGTGTCCGGCTTCAGCTCGGGTCATGATCTCATGGTTCGTGGGTTCGAGCCCCGTGTTGGGCTCTGTGCTGACAGCTAGCTCAGAGCCTGGAGCCTGTCTTCAGATTCTGTGTCTCCCTCTCTCTCTGGCCCTCCCTTGCTCATGCTGCCTCTGTCTCTCAAAAATAAATAAAAATATATTAAGAAAATTTTTCTCCCCAGAAATCTCCCCATTAATCATAAAAATGTCACACATAATTCAGAGACTTTGTGAATTTCTTTAAAGCCCATCCACATGTCCGCAAACACTAGGCTCCGAAAGCCTGTTCTCCAGAAGCGGGGGTGAGGGCGGCCTGCACGGCCGTCAGTGCACACTTCTTCCTCACGACTCCAGCTGTGAGGACGGCCATCTGAGAGGCTAATGCATTTACCTGCTTTTACAATTGTTACGTGGCAAGATCATTAAAAAAATTTTTTTTTAATTTTGGGGCGCCTGGGTGGCTAAGTCGGTTGAGCGTCCGACTTCAGGTCAGGTCACGGTCTCACAGTTTATGGGTTTGAGCCCTGCATCAGGCTGGCTGCTATCAGCACAGAGCCCACTTTGGATCCTGCGTCCCCCTCTCTCCATCCGTCCTCTCCTCACTCGCTCCTTCTCCCTCTCTTAAATAAACATGTTTTTAAATTTTTATTTAGTTCTTTAAGATTTTATTTTGAAGTAATCTCTATACCCAACGTGGGGCTTGAACCCACAACCTCGAGATCAGGAGTCCTGTACTCTACTAACCGACCCAGCCCGGCACCCTAAGACTATTGATAGAGTCACCCCATGGCTTACTGCTTGATATTAGAGTTCTTGCTCTAGTACGTGGAGCTGTTCTCTTGGGCACCGATTAGGTCACAAGATGGGTCTTAGAGGAGGATGGCCCCTGGGGAGGTGAAGGGTGCTGCTGCGGTGAGACAGCTGGGCTTCGGACCCCTTGTCTAACACTTTTGTCATGATATTCTGAGTACGTTATTCACTTGAATAGAAGAATAACTCTTCAATATGTTACTATTTTAAGACAAAGACTAACAAAGGCAAACAATGACAAAATGGTAATAATGAACCCGTATCCCGAGTCCCATTTACCTCATATAAGATTCGTCCTGATGCCAAACACTTTCTGTCACCAAAGGCCAGCTGAAGTAAATGTAAACTCAAAACATCTCCTTCACTGGAAAAAAAAAAAAAACAAAACACCAGATTAGTTGAGAAGAAACACCAAATATGATATTGATACATTAAGCATCTGTTTGTTATTGTCCGATATACAACTGAGTGCACAGGACAAAACTAAGGTCAATGTGAAGAACTTACTTTTATTTGGTCATTTTCACAAAATGCAGTCCTTCAAAACCATAACCGATTTTATTTTTATTTATTTTTTTCATCTTTATTTACTTCTGAGAGAGAGCATGAGCGGGGGAGGAGTGAGTGAGTGGCAGAGGAGCAGAGAGAGAGGGAGACACAGAATCCGAAGCAGGCTCCAGGCTTCGAGCTGTCAGCACAGAGCTGATGTGGGGCTCGAATTCCTCAACTGTAAGATCACGACCCGCACACTTAACCGACTGAGCCACCCATGCGCCTGATTTTTATTTTTAACTGATTCTAATTGGCTTAAGCTGATGCTATTTGCAACCATTAGGTGACCCGTTAATGTGGCAGAGACAATAGCTGTTTACCCAACAATCCTCCTGCCCTTCTTTCACAGGGACGTGTTCGTGAAGCATATAGCGGCTACATTTCCCAGCTTCCTTTGCAGCTGGGTGCACGAGGCCAAAGATCCGGCCACTGGATGGAAATAGAACTATCCCGTGGCAAGTACAGAAAGCCCGTGGTAGGGGCCAGCACGTCCTCTGCTCCTCTTGCCTGGTGTCCTCCTCCAGCCTGTGAGGGACTGCCCTGTCCCCCGCACATGGGCTATGCAGCACAGACAGAAAGCAGACAGCGGGTCACTGTGCACGGCTCCAGCACAGCACACAGTACTAAGAGCACACATTCCCATACTGTCTGAATTTGAATTCTTAGCCTCTCTGGCTGATCTTTCTTACAACACCAACTTTACTTGGCTTCTACAGATACCACCGTGTCTTCACGGTCCCCACACTACACTACCCTCGGTACTCTGCTGGCCGTTCTGCCCCCTGCTTCCCAAACTTCGGTCATCTCTTGAGTGCAGAAGGTTTCCCGGCTCTCTTCTCTTCTCTAGCTATTCTCACTCTGGGCTAGGTTGCTTATTCATAGCATCACCAGAGGAGTTTTGAACAAATACGCATGCTTAGATAGACCGCGCCACCAGAAATGATTTCACTGGGCTGGTAGAGCCAGACCAAACTCAACACTCACATTCCCCCGACCTCCAGGGCCCTCTACAGACCAGTTCTACTTTTCAACCTCAACCACGATTGCTCTGCATTCTACCCTTCACTGCTCTTGCTGCTTTTCCTTTGGACATTTTTCTAAGGCCTTTGCCATCTTTCCTCCAGATCCTCCCATGGCTCTCCTGCAGCCCTGGCCCATCAGACTTCAGTCACGGCTCCCTAACTACGTGATCTACAATAGCAGTTCCCTACATCACACATTCCGTATCTCCTCCACCAGCTTTACTTTTCTGGTCTTAGCATCACTACCTGAAATTAAATTAAATATGTGCACTGATATACCCATGAAACACACTCACTGAAATACAGCAGCCAAGAAAACAGAGATTTACTGGTTATGCATTGCAACATATCTCCGACTGTCACTAGCCCACACTCGATGCTCGATAATTACATCGAATGAACAAACACATGGACATGAAACAAAGACAAACAACCTCAAAAAGACCAAATATTAAACAGGAAAAACTGCATACAACCACCATTGAAGGGACACCAGATAGTTTTTCCATTCACTTTTCCATATTACAAAATTGATGTGGCTTTTATTATAACCAATGAGCACTGTGGCGAGGACGGGGACCCGTGCCCGTGTAACCCTGTGGTGGTGCAGTCACTCTGCGGGGATTCTCTTCTTCCCTCTTCTATCCTGTTTCAATAATCACTCCGGTGGTGAAAGGGAAGGACCACGCCATCCATCTTTCTGATTTAGACTTTTTAGACTTTTTTTCACCTACTTATACTACCAATAAGGTGCTGGCAAAGTCCATGACCAGGGGATCGAAAAAGAGCCTTTGTCAAATCACAAACCTTTGTGAAATGAGAGATGAGCCTAAGAGTGACTTAAAGCAGGATTCCTGACCTGGGGTCTGTAGGGACACAAAGAGCGGTCTGTGAGCTCCTGTAAGTTGTAAACTAGATTGTTTATGTTTGTGTATATGTGTATGAGTATTACATACGCTCCGTGTGTACGAGTGTTGTTTGTATGTGTATTATTTGTATACGTATGTATGTATTATTCATATACGAGTACATATGTGTCTGTATGATGTATTGTTCACATGCCCATATAATCAGACAGAAATAGTCTTGTTGACAGCGCACAGGAGCTCACACACTGCACTTTGTCTCCCCGCAGAGCCCAGGTCAGAAATCCGGCTTTAAACTCTATCGCATACACACACCAGTGTAGATCCCAGCCTTCATCAGATGCTCAAAGAGGCCCATGACCGAGGAATTTAAGTCAAAGACTAGAAGACCACAAAAATACCATTCTCAAAAACATCTCCCATTAGTAATACAAACGCAAAGTAAATCAGGTCAGAATAAATCATCCAAATTACCAAATAAATTAACCCTAACCCATTAAAAGAATAATAGAGTACCAGAAAGAGGTTTTGAAGTCATAAGAGAATTATTCCCATGTGTTATTTTCTCAATGTGTTGTCATAATAAAGAGAAGCAAATGCAGGGCGTCACCGTAAGAGAAACAGAAAACAGTCTATTCTGCCCACATTGTAAACAGGGATTCATTGGTGCTCCAAGTGCAGATGCAGTTGACCCTTCAGCAACACGGGTTTGAATCATGCAGGTCCATTTGGACACAGGTTTTTCTTCAATAAATACAATGGGAAATTTTTTGACAAGGTGTGACAATTTGAAAACACTCACAGATGAACTGCACAGCACAGGTATAGAGGAAAAATTAAGCAAAAGGTTAGGCATTGTTACAAGCATACAGAATGTTATACATACAACACACAAAATATGTGCTGACTGTTGACATTATAGGTAAGGCTTCAGTCAACAATAAGCTATTAGTAGTTAGGTCTAGGGGAGTCCAAAGTTACAGGCGGATTTTTGACGGCAGGGGGCCAGGGGGGGTGGTGGGTGGTGAGTCCAAGAGTCAGCTGTAGAGCTCTGAAAACTACTTCAAAAAAGGACTCATGGAAGTGCATTCAGTTCATGAGGATTTTACACAAGAAAATCGGAAGCAGGGACTATTCAGACAGCTTCCTGATTCTAAGGACAGAATGGGTATCACTTACTGATAATATTAAAAGAATTAAGAGTGGTATGGTTAAAAAAAAAAATTCAGATTTATTCACTAGGTTCCAAAGTAAGAGGAGAAAACTCTAGACTTTAGTGTGGGGAAATTTAGAAATAGCAAAATAAAAAGCTCACATAAAGAATAAATAAATTGGGGCACCTTGGTGGCTCGCTTGGTTAAGCATCTAACTTCAGTTCAGGTCATAATCTCTCTCCATTCCCAAGTTCAAGCCCCATATCAGGCTCTGTGCTGACAGCTCAGAGTCTGGAGCCTGCTTCCGATTCTGTGTCTCCCTCTCTCTCTGCCCCTCCCCTGCTCACACTCTGTCTCTCAAAAAACAGTGTTAAAAAAAAATTTTTTTTAGAATAAATTAATCAAACTCATCCTAAGAGACAATCCTAGGAGGAAAAAAAAACAACCACAATAATCCTTTAGATGAAAGTCCCCTTGCATCCCCCGCTCCCCACAAGCCCTGCCTGAACCCTCAAACTGCTGCTGCCCACACTGCACTCAGACGGATGGAAACACGGATTGGACTCCGTGAAGGACAGCTCAACAGCGGTCTCCGTGTTTTCATTTCAGTCTTTTTTCGGATTGACAAATTTCAAAAGTGGCATATCAATTCTTCGTTTCCATCACTTACCAGAGAGTAATATAAGACAACACCACCAAGTGGGGAGTTCTAATACAAAAACCCGAACAGACCCCAATTCAGGTACCCAGAGCCCAAGGTGGGACGGGCTTAGGAGGAGAAAGTACTGGGAACAACGGGTTATCACCGTCACAGGGTTTATACCACAAGCTCGGTTGCTTCACTAATCATCCAGGAAGAAATGAAACATCAAGGGAAACAAAGAGGAATCAATACTTCTACCATTCCAGCCCTGGAACTGAGCGCGCTGAACTGGACAAAACTCAGCTGAAAGATTTCTCATGAGCTATACTTGGGACAAAACTAGACCCTGTGACGGAGTAAAAAATAACCACATGAATGCTCCGAGTATACCTGCCAGGCCAACAGCGGGACAGGGACAGAGCTGGAGGAACACACAGCAGACAGGAAGGAGACGATGCGATGCGAGACCACGGGAGGCCGCTGCCTGCCCGCCCTGGCTCGCTCCCGGGAAGAGCGCAGGTCCTTCCAGCCCCTCAGAATATTCTGGACCCTGTGGAGGCAATCCCTCTACCTTTGAGATCATTTCTGCCACCACCTGCTAAGCTGCCAAATGATGTCGCTTTTGCTGAACAGAGACAATGCGCTACAAAGCTTTCCAAAAGAGGTTTGCTGCGGCCGCTGTCGTTGAAAACCCCACGGGTCACACTCACCTGTCCTGTGTGGACTGAACGGCCCACAGGTAACAGCAATTGCGAGGGTCGTTCTCCGGTTCCTGAAAGGTGAGCGCGTACACGGGAACCCTTCCCCCTTCCAGCTGTGTGTGGTACCTGCAACGGGCACAGAAAGAAAGGAGTCCACCTCATCCTCTTACATGGTGATTTCATGAGGAGTCAGGGGTCTCGTGGGAGAATCTCCGGTTAGAGCAACTGCTGGCCATGCGACCGTCGGACTGTCAAAACTACGCAGGGCGTCCGAGGTCACCACTGTCTGTGGGTGCGGCACCGGAAGGGCTAAAACCCCTGCAAGGTCGCCTTCCAGCCCCGTGGATGCCACCGTGTGCCGCTCCCCAGGGACGCCGCACTGCATGGAGAGGCCGGGCTGCACAGGCTCAGGAGTAACTCAGAGACCAGAACTCTCCACACAGCACAGGGAGCCAAGGTGGCCTTCCCATGGGGGCTACTGGGCGACAGCACAGAGAGGTGAGGTGGCCTGCCATGGGGGCTACTGGGCGACAGCACAGAGAGCTGAGGTGGCCTGCCATGGGGGCTACTGGGCGACAGCCCTGCCACCCCATCGCTGGTACTTTGCAAATACCAACCAAAAACAAAAGAACTTTGAGGAGGTGCAAGGACTGACGTTACGTTAAGGGCCTGTAATCCTCTACCTTATCAAAGAATGCAACGGTGAGCAGTGGGCCTGGTTTGAGAGGAGAGAACCTTGTTATTTTCCTCCTCCTCCTTCTCCTTCACCTTGAACCTGGAATGTGGTACACATTTATTACCAAGATGAGCCAGGCAGGTACCAATTTGAGCATAACGGAACGAAAGTTTGGAAGAGTGACTACCTTTGATTTTTTTGCAAGATAAATTATTTGAGAAAATATTCCAATATGCCTTGGGAAAAAATGAGTATTAAATTGACAACTTACCAAAAAAATGGGCCATCTACTTAACTCTTTACAGGGATTAAAAGTCTACAATGCTTATTTGCTACCTTCCTCAGAAAAGGGCTACTTTCCTCAATAAAGCATATACAGCATTTTTAAGATTTTTCATAAAAAAAAATTTTTTTACATAATCTCCACACCCAACATGGGGCTCAAACTCACAACCTCAAGATTAAGAGTCGCACGCTCTACTGACTGAGCCAGCCACATGCCCCTTCAGCAATCTGAACACCAGAAATACCAATTCAAAAATTATCAATACAACTGAGAAAAACTTAAACGGCATAAAAATTTCAAAACATGGTATCTTTTAACTTTGATTTTATTTTGTATTTTTAATTTTTTTTGTCTTTGAGAGAGAGTGAGTGAGAGAGTAGGGGAGGGGCAGAGAGGGAGGGAGACAGAATCTGAAGCAGGCTCCAGGCTCTGAGCTGTCAGCACAGATCCCGATGTGGGGCTCGAACCCACAGACTGTGTGTGAGATCATGACCTGAGCCGAAGTTGAACGCTTAACTAACTGAGCCCCCAAGCGCCCCATTAACTTTGATTTTATAAAAGCCTATTTTTCCATCCACCAAGAACCATTAGCTACTGCTTTACACATGTGGCTGTAAGCACTCCTGACAGAATTCATACCCCATAAATCCGTAGCTTACCTTTACAGAGCAGTATCTTACTAGCAAATAGCACAGCACAATCACAGAAGGGCCTTTGACATACACACTGAAAGAGTCGACCTACATTCACCTACTGAGACATTCCTTTAGCGTATCCGGTTATAATTTCATGCAACAAGAAATTATCCATATCGCTCAACTGCTAAGCTATTCTACCTTTTTCTCCTTATGCTAATTTTAAACTATTAATACCTAAGTACAAGCTATCTTCAGAAAGCGGCTACCAATAAACAAACAAGAAACAGAAGTTGTACTTACTCTCTTTTCATGCTTTTCAAATTCCACAGAGCCAGACAGCCATCGGAGAATCCCACGGCCAGCTGGTTGGTCCTGCTGATGTAACAGAGCGCCGACACGGCTGTCCCTGATGGGCTGGCGAGCTGGAAGCACAGGTGGCGTCCTGCCCGCATCACCGTCTCTCTGATGTGCGCCACCTCAGCTGGAATGCCAGTGACAACTTCGAGGTCTGGAGACGCAAAGTTGAGTGAGATCAGCAAGTCGTAAAGAGCATAAAAGCAAATGTGTCACCTGCTAGTCAAGTTGCAACTGAAAACCACTGGGGCCATTGAAAATGGGATCCGCGAAAGCACAGCATGCTCAATGATGAAACAGCCGCCCACATCTACCTAAATGCTATGATTTTCAAAATACATTTGGGGCGCCTGGGTAGCTCAGTCGGTTGAGTGTCCGACTTCGGCTCAGGCCATGATCTCACGGTTCATGGGTTCGAGCCCACGTCAGGCTTTGTGCTGACAGCTCAGAGCCTGGAGCCTGTCTTCAGATTCTGTGTCTCTTTCTGTCTGCCCCTACCCTGTTCACGCTCTGTCTCTCAAAAATAAATAAAATGTAAAAGAAACAACAAAAAACCCCAAATACATTTAGCTGTGTAATTTTTTAAAACTCTCATGGCACATTTCAAATATTCTCTAAAGGACACGTCTCTTTTTTTTTTTAAAGGATTAAACAATTTCCTTATTAATCATAAACAAAGCTGGCGGTTTATTTACATTTAAAACTAAGCACCTAAATATTTCCTCTGGAGAAGTGGCCAGTTCCAGGTCTGGGACAGGAAATACAGGAGATGAGCTTAGTTCACCTTGTGCTGGAAATCAAGGAAGATATCAAAGTCTAAAGGGGATTTGTCAGACTACACAAAGCTGTTGTTTTTTTAACAGTGAAAATAATTGAATGAAATGCATTAAGCATGTAAAACCTCCTGAGTTCCCACCCTGCTCACCTTCAATAGACCTTCCTGAACCCTTGTAAGTCCCTGGTACCAGATCCTTACTCTGAAAATTTGTAAAGCAATAACAAGCATTTATCCTTTTCTGTACAAACTGTATTGCAAGGCAAACAAACAGCCCTAGTCGATGAGAAAATCCTTCCTTAGATTAACAGACTTTGAAAATCATCGTTTTTGTATCCCCTAATGAATGAAGACATTGAGGTAATAGCCACAATGGATGAAACAATTACGCAGGGTTTTTCACCTCTGGCTCCACTGACACTGGGTTGGAGGAGTGTTGGCTGAGGACCAGCCCTATGCATGTAGGATGGTAAACTGCACCCTGGGCCTCTGTCTACCGACCGCCACGAATAAGCACGATCTCCCTCCACGAACAACAAAAATGTCCCCAAGACCTCATCAAAGATCCCCTAGAGGGCAAATGTCACCCCCATATGAGAATCACCAGTAACCCAGGTCGAGGGGAAACTTTAACAAGGAAGAACCATGCTATCATCATCTGGATCTACTCGTCACAAGGTGAAACAGGACGCTATGTGCCTCCTGATGTGATACAGCATGACACACCCGGCTCTTCCAGGGTAGCCTTGCCAAATGTCACGTCTGACTCTGGTCAGAACTAACGTATATTCGCAGACAATGCAAAATGTAAATGACGTCACGTGAAAACACCCTGGTACCTCCAAATAGTGGGGCCTTCTACCAGGTAAACTAACTTCTTCAGCAAGTCAGCAGTGCTACAAATAGAAAAGGAGAGGACATAGGACTGCTCTACTTTCAAGGAGACAGGAGACGTAACTCAACTGTCACACGTGGACCTTGTTTAGACCCAGATTCAAATGATACAAGTGCAAAACGATGCTTTAGAGACAATCACAGCAATCTGACTTACAGATTCATTACCAGATTACACCCAGGAGTTGTTAATGTAGTTAGGACTGGGAATGGCATGAGGACTATGTAGTAAAACAGCCCTTATCTGCTTGATATTAATTCAGAGGCAAAGGTGGGTGAGGAGGAAAAAAATAAAGACGTCCATGTGGTAAGTTCTGAAAACGAACCTGAATTTAGGTGATGGACAGACACATGGGAATTCTTATATTCTTCTGATCTACTTGAAGATGTCTGCAAGCCTTCATAAAAAGGAAAAATACTCAGGCCCGTATAGTGATATAACCAATGTGCAAGGGCAGGTTCCCTCAATGCTGCTTTGAAGACAGGTAAATCATACATTGTACCTAAACAATTCCCCTCCTGATCCCTCTGCTTCTGATTATTTTTCCAGAGAAGAGCAAGTGATTAAATTTTGCCAAAATAAATAGTTCGTACGATGGAATTATGTAAACCTACTCAAGAGGGTAAGATAGACTCTGTCTGTACTGATGTGGGAAGACGTACAGTACCATTAAGGTTGGAAAAACTGTAAAACAGTATATATCGTATACTAAACACCAGGAACTTCATTTTCTAGGTTATGTGTACTAAAGTCCAAATAACTGTAATCGTAAATTACTTTTGTACACAAAAAAATATATTTTGTACTAAACCCCAACTTTTTATTAAATGGCTTTATAATCCTTTATAACTGGGAAATGATTCTGATCTCTGCTCACAATCCAAAGAGTGGATTCTTGCACTCAGTTCCACTAGTGATTGTGGACTTCTGAAATAAAGGACGTTCTAATTCTACTATTTTGGTCTGAACGGAATTTTAATTATGAATACAAGCATACTGATTAGCCTTACATCTAGAAGGATACGATCTATAAAACTCTGGAACAAAACCCATCATGACTATTTAATTCCTCTATCAATTTCCTGTAAAGGCAGATTAAGCATTTCTAATTGTCTATAAATTCACTTTCAGTTTCTATGAATTCTGTGAGTCAATTCTTTTCATTAACTTTACAGAGTTAATCAGTCAGATCTTTGTACATATCAAATTTGAAGATACAGTTTTTTATCACTGTGAGGATTTTTTTAAATGTTTATTTGTTTTTGAGAGAGGGAGAGACAGAGCGCAACTGGGGTAGGGGCAGAGAGAGAAAGGCAGACACAGAATCTGAAAGAGGCTCCAGGCTCTAAACTGTCAGCACAGAGCCCGATGCGGGGCTCCAACTCACAAACCGTGAGTCATGACCTGAGTTGAAGTCAGATGCTTAACTGACTGAGCCACCTAGATGCCCCTAGGATTTGTTTTTTAAGTGTACATGTGGCCATTATTTCTGCCAAATCAAGTGTTTTCAAGCCATATTACATAAATCTGTAAAATTTAAAATTTTGTTCAGAAATCTGATTTGGCTCTTAAATTTCTGGTTAAAAGTAATTTTTACTACTTGCAGTTATAATCAGTTTTACTACACATTGACTTTATAGTTATGCTCGTCAAATTGGGATAAAATCATGATTATTTGTATCTTTCTTAGCTGATCCATAGATATACATGTGCCCTCATATAGGACTACTTTGAAATTCAACAAGATTCATGGTTCTCTCCTGAAGCTGTAGGATACAAACATTTTCTGAAAGGCTTTTTAGGGTAGCTCTCCTCCCTGCATAAGCCCATCTTGTAAAAGTCCCATAAATCAAAGATGAAGAACTGAAAGCACTTGATAAAGAGGAGATTTATAAATAAAGGCATTAGTATTAAAGGAGGGAAACTGTCTCTCCTCACTTTTAAAAATCTGAGTAGCATTAGTCCTATTTTAGGATGTTATTTAGTGAAAGAAAACCTTCCATTACCATGTTATTTCCTATTATGTCACTTTATTTCTGACTTGGTCTTCCCGTAGGCATGGAATCAGTGTGCCAAATACAGGGTGCAAGAGCCGACACACTGGGTAATTTGATACCGTCTACGCCTTCAGCCCACCTCCTGGCGTATACTTAACGACAGCTATTGTTCAAGTGTCGATCTAGAACAAATCAGGATCTCAATCTCTTTCAAGACCTACTTTCGAACCTCATCAATAAAAAGAATAACTCACACAAGAGTATCCACAGGCCCCAAACACTAATACAACAGGTCCAAACCGTAAGAGAAACAAAGACACACAGAAGAAGCGTCTACATAAACGCATTCCAGTGTTAAGGAACACCGGTCTGTTGTATCGGAATGCATAAGCGCTCAGCTCGAAGCTCCCCATGATTACCTGACGCCTCCATTTCGTTCTGGCCGCATGACCAGGCATCCAGGCACAGGTCAACGAGGAGGACGTGCCCGATGTCAGTCACCACAGCCACCACGCCGAAAAGCCACCGCAGGCTGGGGTGCAGATGCTGGGTGCTTGCGCTGGCGCCACCATGGTTCACGACAGGCTCGACAGCGGTCACCTGGGGGCAGAGAGTGGAAAACACAGTGATGCAACCGAACAGACTTGGAGGTTAGAGCAGGCTCTTAGCCATAACAGATGTCAACAGTTTCTGATAGAGAATTATAAATTTGCACGACTTGTGGATCTGAATAGCGTAATGAAATCTTCAGGCACAACAGAAATGACACCATTATTTCACCATATAAAAAAAACACAAGTCCCTGTTTATCGGAAGTTTACCACAGGCCAGGCCTTGTCTAACTGGGTCACGTAACGTTTGTGGTAACCTTGGATACCGGGTTCTGTGTAATTACACCTGTTACAGATGAAGCACCCTGAAGCCTAGACAGTTTAACTGGGGTCATTTACACTCAAACCTAGATTTTTCTCTTTAAAGCTGTCAACCAGCTACTCCTCGATCATACAGCCTTCTCTTCTAAGGAAGAACAAAAAGAAATCATTCCTGAAAAATTTATGGTTTTACTCTTTCAAAATAAAAGTCCTGTTTAGGTCTTAAAGCCTGAAGAGGTCTAACCTTTAAAAAGACCATATTCAAGTGGACGCCACACTAACCTGTGGCAGTAACTGGATCACTGCCATTTAACGAGGACTGAAATTATTTTTAAAAAATCATACCGTAGTTACATTACGAAGTTATGTTTTTACCCCATCCTCACATGAGCCAAACTTTAAATGTCTATACCTAATAAATAGTCTGTATTTTATTTGATACTCAGCTTTATTTCGGTTCCCTATTAATTCACAAAAGTTGGGTATGACAGGGTGCCTGGCGAGGCTCAGTCAGTTAAGCGGCCTGCTCCGGCTCCAGTCATGATCTCGCAGTCCGTGAGTTCGAGCCCCACATCAGGCTCTGTGCTGACAGCTCAGAGATTGGAGCCTGCTTCTGATTCTGGGCCTCTTCTCTCTCTGCCCCTCCCCTGTTCAAGCTCTGTCTCTGTCTCAAAAATAAATAAATGTTAAGAAAAATAAAAATAAATTGGGTAGGACATATGATAATTAAGTACTTAGTGATTTCTATTGGAACATTGATGAATGTCCTAGAATGGAAAGAGGAAATTTACTATCAATGGTTTATGTATTCATGTCAGAGTAAAGTTTGTTTCAGGCTCTCATTATTACAGATAAAAGCCTGGCTCTGACTCTATTTCATTGGCATAAGAAACATTCTACGGTGTTTCTAATTCTGAAAGCTGTGATTGCATGGACTGTCTTCCTTGTCTAATGATAATAAGGTCTACAAATACTAAAGCCCAGTGTCTTCAGTCCCCTCAGAGTGGTCAAGAAATCTATCCCAGTTTGCATTCCTCAAACAAATACTGAATGAATTAAGAGATAAGGTACCTTATCCGTTTTAAAAATGAGACACTGAAAAGCAAACAGATTTAAGAGGTGATACCGTGCCCCAGCCAAAAACCAACAAGCTGACCAATTCTTCTGAAGGGACCCGTCACTCCCCTCCCAGTCTTTCCCTTCTATATTCCCTCTTCCCTGCGATGCCAACCATCCACATACCTGAGCAACCAGGACCCCCTCTCCTTGTTCCTTCTCAATGACTCTCATCCGAATGATTGACGGCGCCAGGCCGTGCTACCTCCTGCATGTATTCTGGCCTCTCCACTTCTACAGTCATTTCCCGGGTCCAGTTCATTATCATGGTCTACCTGAGCCCACTCCAATCCGACGAGCTTTTTATACTAGAGCACTGCTTTCACCTTAAAATGACCACCAAGAACTATAGGTGGAGGCCACCAATTGCAAACAAGTCCCTTCACTATCTCAAACCTCCCCATTTCTAAATTTTTTAAATGTTTTTTAAAATTTATTTTTTAAATTTTTTAAATTTTATTTATTTATTTTTAATGTTTTATTTTTTATTTTTGATACAGAGAGAGACAGAGCATGAGAGGGGGAGGGTCAGAGAGAGACGGGGACACAGAACCAGAAGCAGGCTCCAGGCTCTGAGCTAGCTGTCAGCACAGAGCCTGACGCGGGGCTCCAACCCACGAACGTGAGATCTGACCTGAGCCGAAGTCAGAGGCTTAACCGACTGAGCCACCCAGGTGCCCCTTAAATTTATTTTTGAGAGACAGAGAGAGACAGCGCGAGCAGGGGAGGGTCAGAGAGAGAGGGAGACACAGAATCTAAAGCAGGCTCCAGGCTCTGAGCTAGCTGTCAGCACAGAGCCTGATGAGAACCCTCCCCATTTCTAGACACCACCTCCTCTGTTCGCTCCCATAACCATTCTAAATAAGTCCGGTTCCCCAATGCTCCATGCACAAAGACTTGTTACATGCTGATCTCTTTGCCTAAAATGTCCCAACTCTACAAGCAGAAACTACCCAGGTGTTTCCATGTTCCATATGCTTGAGTTTATCAAAATACTTTACTTTACTTAGGCTTACTTTACTTAGTATCTGTCTCCTCCCTCTAGATTACAGGCTTTTTCAACAGTATGAACCAAGTTCTACTTTTCTCCAAAATTCAGGATGTAGCTTGATTTACAGTAAGCACTCAATAAACTGCTAAATGAATTCTGACTTTAAAATAAGCACTGGAAAGTACATTGAAGATACCAGGCTGTGACTACTTTGGACCCCACCATTGCCCACTGAGTCAGTTTCCTCAAAGTGTAAAAACAAAGTATTTTGACATTTACCTCCCTTTTAACTTTAAAAATTCTACTCTAGGGACGCCCAGGTGGCTCAGTCAGTTAAGCATCCGATTTCGGCTCAGGTCATGATCTCAGTTTGTGAGTTCCAGGCCCATGTCAGGCTGTGTGCTGACAGCTCAGAGCCTGGAGCCTGCTTCAGATTCTGTGTCTCCCTCCCTCTCTGCCCCTCCCCCACTCAGTCTCTCAAAAATGAATAAATGTTAAAAAAATATTTTTTAATTAAAAGAACAGTGAAGACGTATTTTCCATACTGCTGCAGGGTACAGTCTCAAATTAAAAAAGAAACAAACCAACAAGAAAACACCATAGTAATGAATATTTTAATAGAAACTTCCAGTGTCCTCATAAACCACAACTAAAGCTGATGAGACTATGATCCTCTTCATACCAAAATAAACAAAAAAAAAAATCAGAACACTTCGTGTAAACCCTATTTTCATGTGCAATATTCTAAGAAAGCATAAAAAGTTCTAAGTTCTTTTGATAACATACTGCCTTTAACCTCTTTATTTTGAACTTTTAATGGAAAATAACAATTCCGTAAAAGTAAACTAATTGTAAAAATGCAGAGCTCGATGGATGGATATTTCCAAAGGGAACACACCCGTGTGACCGGCAGGGGGTCTGCTCTGAACGCAGGCACCTACCCTTCCAGGAAGAACAACAGCCTTCACCACTCTGGACACGGCAAGGTCGTACAGACAGAGAACACTCCCTTCTGCTTCCTCCAGTCCGATTAACAATCCAGCTCTCTTCTGCCAGGAGAACTCCTTCATCGCCAGGACTATGGGAGGCTGCTGATTCGCTCCACTGAATCGATAGGCAGACAGCCGCGCCCCTGTCAGGAAGTTCACTACCTCGAGTTGTCGGCCACAAGCCAGGCAAGCAAGTGCATTTCTCCCTAGAAGGGGAGGGGGGGGGAAGCAAAAAACGTTGCTTATTTCAATGTATACCACATAAACAGAAGTTAGACCTTTTTCATATATGATGTATGGGTTGTTATCTAGACCTTGATGCATCTCCTCTAAAGTGAAATCTAACCATTTATAGAACACAGTGGTCTGGAGATTAGTAAAATACATTAAACAACTATTACCTCAATAAGAAAGTAACCACTGGGTAGAGGCACCATGCTATAGGCTAAAACAGACGGTCTCCTTTAGTCCCCATCACACCTCAACACAGAGAAAAAGCAACAGAACCCTCACACGTTAACCAACCTGCCCTGGTCATATGGCTACGAGAACCGCAGCCAGAGGGGCAGCACAAGGCTCACCCCAAAACTCACATTTCCACGCCATCGTACCTCAGGAGTTAAATGAGGTGCTCTGAGGCTCATAAAACGTAACCCAAGATTCTATCCCCGAGGAGATCCAAATCTGAGAAGACATGACTAGTGTGACAACAGGAAAGACCGGGAGCCCTTCTGGGCCCCTTACCAGTCATGTCTGGTCTTAGTATGCACACAATGTTAAAGTCACAGGAGGTTTTTAACCTCTCCAATGCAGATTTTCAAATGTTACCCTCGCTGCTCAGCAGAAAAAGGACAAGGGCAAGCACAGGGTACCGGTGCGCAGACAAGCCCCCCAGGCCTGGTTGGGACCACGAGTAAGGAGAAGTGGACTGACTAGAGACTCGTCTTGGAGACAGGACTCACAGGATGCGCTTGCTGATGAAGAAGATACGGGGAGGTAAGTAAACCAAGAATCAAGAACAGACTTGGATTTCCCCTTGAGCACTGGGTGAACAGTAACTTTTAAATCTGTGATGTCTACCATGCACCCAAGTACACGGGTGGGGACACCAGGCTAGCGCCACGGAGGCTCTGCAGGGAAAGGAAACAGCATGGCACAGCGGGGACCCGGAACTCCCGGATTCAGAGAGAATTCTCACCACCTGCTCTCGGTGCAACCGGGAGCAAGTCACTTAACCTGCTGGGTCCTTAGCTGCGCACATCAGTGAGTGTCTACCTCAGGGCAAAGTTATTACAGGCCTGGCCCAACAGTAAGTACTATTACTACTTCTAATCTTCCAGAGGGGAGCACTGTAAATAGCTGCATGGCTGACAGGGGTCGTGGTCTACCCGTCAGAGTGGATGGCTGGGAAATTCACTTTCAGGAAACTCACCTGCAGCCTCTTTCAACAGACGGAAATCCACCACTGAATCGCTACTCTGCTATGGTTTTCTGCTCTGTTACATAATCGAAGCTATATATGGAGATCTTGTTCAAGTTAATGGAATTAAGAAATAAGACTTTCTGGATATTATTCGGGGCTCTATAGTCAGATTTTTCTACTCATAAGACTGTTTAGATCCTAATCCAAACTCACTGCCACTAAAGCTTACTGATTATAAAGAAATAACAGCTATTATTTCTACCTTCTAAATATAAACAGTGAATACTAAACATTCAATACTAAAAGTTATAGTGTATATAGAGGATAAAAGCTATTAAATGCACAGTATTTTTAATAAACAAAAAATCCACCCAAGAGTCACTAAGAATGTGTTCACGAGTATACAGATGTTATTACACAAGCAGCTGTAGATGATAGTTCTTTAGGTAAAACCCCTACAGCCAGGCGGTGCGATCTTCTCCCGCGTTAAGGGAAATTACAAAACATGCTTATTATTCTCTACCAAATCCATCACATCAGCAAACACCCAGAAACATTATTTTACCCGCAGCGAGCCTGCCACGAAGCCCCCATGCTGAGGTCACGCCGTCTTCTGCACAGGCCTGAACCGTCACTTCCGGCAAGCGCAGCAGAGCCGTCACTTGGGCTGTTAGGCCTCGCATGCTTTCACTGTAAGGAGTTGTAAGAGATGACGTTACATTCAGGTTATAAGACGCCTGAGCCAGAAGAAAAAACGGAAAAAGCAGCCACACGAAAGTAAATACACTAAAACTAAAATCTGATTATAAAATGCACTTCGTGTGCTTCCGGGTCTGAGGTCCTGCTTCCTAATAAAATGTTTCCCAACAGCTTTAGGAGAGTAAAGGTGTATCGAGCCAGATGACCTAAGGATACACATGATTCCCCAGACTGTCTGAAGCCTGACTCTGTGTAACTCACCTTATTGCCTGACCTACCCTTCAAGAACACTTCACACACAACCAGGAAAAACTAATGCATTTTACAAAAACTACTGCTCCAGGAGGGGGAGAAAGTCCACAAAAAAATGTCCAAACACACAGTAATCTCAAGAATTGAGTTTGGGACAGATCTTTAATTGGACAGAAAAAAAAATCGGAAATTATCTTTCGCTTCCAATATACAGAAGATTAGACTCCGTTCCACTGTCCTGTCAAGGACCATTCTGCTGTCAACAACCAAAATTAATGGTTAAAATACCATGTTTTTCAATAGAATTGGCAAAGCCAAACATGAAGAGACAGCAAGGACTTCAGAAACCAGCTACCAAATCCCGTGCTGGTGACTCTGATCTTCTTTTGGGACTCCCAAGATCCACGAAGACAGAAGGTAACGCTAAGGGCTGGCAGAGCCAAGGCAAGCCAGGAGGCCCCTGCCCACCCAACTGAATTCTGTAAGACTCTATCCCGACATAAAGGTCAGTGAGAAAACCACCCAGTGTGCGAGACAGGGAGCGATAACGCTGCCCGTTTGGACCACTGCTGTTAACACTCAGAGTATTTCGCTTCACACAAATTGGTGGCCAGAATTCAAGCTATGTTACCTCAAAACACCCAGGGAAGGATTTCTTATAAATTCTTCTCAGGTTGCTAACACTCCACACAACCCACGGAAACCACCAACGGTCTCTAGAATCTCAAAGAGTTCTCAAAGACAAAATTCCCAAAGAAAATGAGCTCACAATGTAACAAGGCAGGCATGACCCAGAGCCAGCAGAATCAACCTGTCAAAGATATCAGCTGTTGAAAATGATCAGAATAGAGATTATGTTACTTTAATTTTTTTAATGTTTATATTTGAGAAACAGAGAGAGAGAGACATGAGCAGGGGAGAGGAATAGAGAGAGAGGGAGACAGAGAATCGGAAGCAGGCTCCAGGCTCTAAGCTGTCTACACAGAGCCTGAGGTGGGGCTTGAACCCATGAACTGTGAGATTATGACCTGAGCCAAAGTCGGACAATTCACCAACTGAGCCACCCAAACTGAGCCAGCCCTGAAATTATGTTTAATTGATATAAAGAAATCAAAGACCTAGCTCGCTAATGAGGAAGAAACTTCACTAAAATGGGAAAAATGGTCAAGCAGATTTGACAAAAATTATACAACCTCTAGAATAAAAAAATAAGTAAAATTCAGAACTCAATGGAGAAAAAAACCTCAATGGAGTTATGAGAACTGTGGCACATGCCACAGATGGAAAAACATCAGATTACAACACTAAACAACAAAAGGAGCAGAAAATACATACAGAGTGATCACATTTACATTACGTTAAAAAGGCTGCAAAACTAAGCAAAATAATACCTAAGGATACAAATGTACGTAGCAAAACTATGAATAAAACAAGGAAACAATAAACACAAAAACCCAATAGTAGTCAGTCTGAGAAGAGGGAACGGGACTGGAATGGAGAGGAATACACAAGGCCTCCAAGGTAATGGTAATGCTTATTTTCTAAAACTCCATGGTGAGCAGACATGTATTCCCTGCACCAGGATTCTTCATAACTTACAAATATCCTTTTTTATATCCACTCAGCAAATAGTTCTTTTGTACCTAAAGTCAACAAAACCGGTTAAAAAATAAGTAACACAGCATACTAGAAAGAGAAAGCCCTAAACTCTTGTAGAATGTAAGACAGAGAAGGGAGCAGTTGGAAGTTCTAGTATATGTGCTGCCAAAGCAAGCACAAGCAGTTGGACGTTGTAGACAAGAGGGACGCCAGGCTGGGTCAGCCGGTGAGGCACTCAGCTCTTGATCTGGGATTGGGAGTTTAAGCCCCCCACTGGGTATAGAGATTATTTAAAAATAGTCTTAAAAAAAGTTATAGACGAGAGAGGGAGAAGGACTAACACATGTTTATTCAGAATCCCTCAAAATACAACATTAAATGATACAGACCAATATTCTAAAAGATACTTCCCAGACTTGGACACACCAATTCTTTGGAATCAGGAAGACCAGTGAATCCTACAATGACTAAATAAAAAGAAATCTGGAATATATTCAAAATTCTAAGCAAAAATAGCTGTCAACGAATAATTATAGATCACTGGAGTTGTCATTAAATATGAAAGACATTTTTAGGGGCACCTGGGTGGCTCAGTTGGTGAAGCGTCCAACTTCAGCTCAGGTCATGATCTCGCGGTTCGTCGATTCAAGCCCTACATCAGGATCTGTGCTGACAGCTAGCTTAGAGCCTGGAGCCTGTCTTCAGATCCTGTGACTCCTCTCTCTGACCCTCCCCTGCTCATGTTGTCTCTCTCTCTCTAAAACATTTTTAAAAAATTTTAAAAACCATGTTTTTAGAAAAACAAAGTTCACCACAAATAAACTCTCCCTTAAGGAGAGTTCAAAAAGATTATAAGATAGAAGGCTTCAGGCAGAATAGTGACGAGAGAAAAGCTCCAGATATTTGCACTGGGTTTCCCTGAATCTTCATATTTTCAGCATAAGCATGTACAGAAACCACCAAAGGCCAATGAATCACTGGAAAAATTGAGGAGGGACAATCCCTGAAGCTTACACAAGGCCAGGAATAGCTTCGGAATGGAAGAATCTTCTAATACATGAGGGACTGAGTAGAGTACTCAGAACGGTATTGACTGCTTTAGTAGGAGGGAATAATTAGCCCTTGTCCAAGGCTCATTCTGGGCCTTTCTAAAAAGGCAAGCCTCAAAAGAATCAAACTGTTTCCAAATAACTTAAGCTGCATCCTAGAACAAGGAAGGCTCAAGAATATGTCAAGGAATGCAAAAAATATTCAGCACTGAAGAAAGTGAAATTCATAGTATCTGGCTTCCAATCAAAAATTGTCAGGCATGCAAAAAAAGTGGGAAAATATGACCTATAATACAGAAAAAAAAAACCCAAAAAACAAACCCTAACCAATAGAAACAGATGAACAAATGACACAGAGGTTAGAATTACTAGATGAGGACATGAAATCAGTTATTCTAGCTATAATCCCTATGTCCAAGGAAAGCGTAAGCATGGTAAGGAAAGACTGAGACTCAGAAGATATTTAAAAAGACTAAACCAAACTTCTAGAGATGAGAAATACACTGAAAGAGATTCAGACAGACACAGAAAGTATTACTGAACCTAAATACCCACAACTGAAACTGTCTAAAATGAACCAAGAGAAAAAAGACTGGGGCAGAAAAGGAAAGAGCTACGGGACAATATTAAGTGCCCTAAGACATGCAAAGCAATCTCCAAAAAGAGATAATAGTCGTATTTCAAAACTACTGGCCAAATTTTTTTCCAAATTTGATAAAAACTATAAACCCACAACCAGAAAGATGACTAAATCTCAAGCACAAGAAACATGAATAAACTCCACTAAAATACATCGTAATCAAAGAATAAAATCTTAAAAGTCTCACACTGCAAAGAATAAGATAAGAATGACAGGAGACTTCTTGTGGAAAACAATGCAAGCCAGAAGACAATGGAACAATAACTGAAAGCAAACAATGGAACTGAAAGAAAGTTGTCAACCTAGAATTCTATATCCAGTGAAAACATCACTTAAATACAGAGAACAAACCGAAGGTTGATGGGAACAGGCGATAGGCACTAAGGAGGGCACTTGTTGAGATGAGCACTGTGTGTCATATGTTAGTAATGAATCACTGGAATCTATTCCTGAAGCCAAGACTACACTGTACGTTAGCTAACTTGAAAATACATTTTTTAAAAAACCCAAAAAGACAAAATAAAGAACTTTCAGACAGACAAGAGCTGAAAAGACAGTCACCAGTAGATCTGCACTACAAGGAATGTTAAAGAAATTCCTTTAGGAAGAAGGAAAATGATATCAGATGAAAACATACATCTACACCAAAGAGTACAGACCACCACAAACTGGCAAATATCTCCTTAAAAGACAATTATCTATTTGAAGCAAAAATAATAGCAATATATAGAGTTTATAACATGTTTACAAGTTAAACAAATGACAATGACACAAGGCAAAGAGAGGAGAAATGGAAACACAGTTATAAATGCTAATGCTATTTGAAGATAGGTGGTAATAATTTAAAGGTGTGCACAATAAACCTTAGCACAACCACTAAACACAAATATACACACTGAGCTATATGGCTAACTAATCAAAGAAAGCGATAAAATATCAACATAAAAGCTTAATCCAAAACATGGCACAAAAAGAGGGAAAATGAAAGAACAGATGGGACTAAAAAACTTGGAAGACAGTAAATTTAAACCTAACCATGTTACATCAACAACATCAATGAAATGACCTTAACTTTCCAATTAAAAAGCAGACTGTCAGATTGGATTTTTTTTAAAAAAGCAAGTTTAAATAAAAAGGCTAGATAGATTGAAAGTAAGAATAATAGAAGTTAGATCACACGAACACTGATTTAAAAAAAGAAGGTAGAACAGCTCTATGAATATCAAAGAATTCAGAGCAAAGAGTATTACCAGGGATAAAAAGGTTCACTTCATTATGATAAAGTGTTCAATTCACCAAGTGAAAATTAAACATCCTGAACATGGGGCGCCTGGGTGGCTCAGTCGGTTAAGCGTCCAGCTTCAGCTCAGGTCATGATCTCACGATTTGTGGGTTCGAGCCCCGCATCAGGCTCCGTGCTGACAGCTAGCTCAGAGCCTGGAGGCTACTTCGGATTCTGTGTCTCCCTCTCTCTCTGACCCTCTCTTGCTTGCGCTGCCTCTCTCTGTCTCTCAAAAATAAATTAAAAAATAATTTTTTAAAATCCTGAACATTTATACTGAATAATGGACTTCAAAATAAATGAGGCAAAAACTAGGAGCTCAAAGGAGAAAAACAAACCCACAACTGTAATTGGAGATTTCATCATCCCTCTCTACATGACTGATAGAGTAACTGGACAGAAGAGAAGTAAAGGCAAAAGAGACCTAAACACATCTGGCCAACCTGATTGATTTTTACAGAACATTCTACCCAAGAACAAATGACTACACACTCTTTTCAAATGCACACCAATGACTTATCAAAATAGACTATATACTTAAATTTAAAAGGATTCAAATCATACAAAGAATGCCCTCTGCTCACAATGAAATTAAAAAATCAGTAAAACATCTAGAAAATTTACAAATATTTGAAAACTAAATAACACACTTCTAAATGAGTCATGGATCAAAAAGATCAAAAGGGAAATGAACGTATTTTGAACTGAATGGAAAAAAAAAAGGACATATTAAACTGTGTGTGACAAAGCTTAAAGCAGTACTTAGGGGGAAAGTGATAGCACTAAACTTCTGTAAGATCTCAAATCAGTATCCTAAGTTTCCACCTTAAGAAACTAAACAAATTGGAACAAACTAAACCCACATCAGGAGAAGGAATAAAAGAGCTGAACTTAATGAAATAGAAAACAGAAAAATCATAGTAAAAAAAAAATCAGTGAAATCAAAACCTGGGTGAGATTAAAAAAAAAAAAAAAACCCAACTATCAATATAAAGAAATAAAGTGAAAGACCAGAGATGGAACTGTTTCACTTATGACAAAAATTTTTTTCTTGATCTCATTTTGCAAATTTAACTATGATGTGTCTTGTTGACCTTCTTTTTCTGATCTTGTTAGTTCTCTGTGCCTCCTGGATTTGGATTTATTTCCCTTCCCAGATTAGGTAGGTTTTCAGGTATAATTTCCTCAAATAAACCTTTTGGCCCCTTTTCCCTCTCTTCCTCTGAGACTTCTATGACACAAATGTTGTTATGCTTTATGGAGTGACTGAGTTCCCTAAGTCTACATTTGTGATCCAATATTTTTTCTTTCCCTCTTCTTTTCAGCTTACATTCCATAATTTTATCTTCTATATCACTGATTCATTCTTCATCTTCTTCCATCCTTGTGGTCATTACATCCACTTGGTTTCACATCTTAGTTATAGCATTTTTTATTTTGGCAGGACTAGATTTTACACCTTTTATCTCTGGGTGACAGACTCCCTGGTGTCTCCTATGCTTTTCTTAAGCCCGGTTAGTATCCTTGTGATTGTTGTTGGAAATTCTGGATCAGGCATATTACTAATATCGTTTCAATCAGATCCCTGGCCATGATCTTTTCCTGTTCTTTCCCCTGGGATGAATTCCTCCATCGTGGCATTTTTGTCTTAGGTCTCTATTCTCATTACTAGGAAAGCCTAACACACTGCCCCTTAGAGTAATGGCTATCCTAAGAGGTCATATACTGTCCAGGGCCTGGTGCTTCAGAAAGTGTCTCTGGTGTATGCTGTGTGCACTCCACTGCTATGTTTTGGCTACTGTTTCCCTCAAATCAGTCCTCTGCAGACTTTCTCCTTGCCTGTAGTTGAGAGTGTTTGGACCCTGGCCAGAGTGTGGTGAGTTTTAAGTAGAATGTACTCTGGTCTGCTTGTGAAGAGAGACCTGATGCTGTTTCCACTAGAGCTGAAGCTTTGTAGCACTCTGGTCAGTAGATGTGGTGCATGGTCAGGGGAGGGGGTTGTGCTGGTCTTCAAGAGGAGGGGCCTGCTGCACTGCCTCAGGGACACTTGCTGTCCAACTTTTCTGTACAAGTACTTCTCCTAAATCGATCCATGATTTTCTCTCTGCTGGGCCCAGTCACTAGTCCATAATGCAGACAGATTTCTGTAAAGGTACATCCAGGATGCAGCCATACTTCTCCAAAGCTCTGCCGCTTCTGCTCTGACTGAATGACTCTCAACTCAAGCTGGTAACAGGAGTCTGCAGCCCCCTCAATACCATACATCCAAGCACACCCAATAGCTGCTCCTTTGAAGCAATCCCAAGTACACTGCAGATCTGTTCTATGGCCCAGATATTTCCACAAAAGATAGACATAATAACAATGTTAAGTTAGGGCTATCCTTAGAAACTTAGAAATTAAAGACTCTAGAACTTTGAATTCTTGAAGGCGCTACCTTCCTTAATGATCCTATTTAACCTCCCACACACAAGGGATAATCAGTTTATCGACTCTGAATCTATTCCTTAATTCATTCAACCAATACTAAATGCTTACCATATGCTAAAATGCACAAAAATGAAGTGTTGAAATCCTAGCTTCCTCCTAAGTCGTCTTCTATCTTCATCTTACCATGTCCCTCTTTATTCAATTGTTTCTCAGGATTAAGGTAACAATTAAAATTCATTTTTTGGCCCTGCAAGTTAATTACACTTGGCTTCCATATACCCCATTAGTTTGGAATTAGAGCAGTGTTAAACTTCCATCCTACACTGATTGCCTGTTTCAAGAGGAAAAAGAATTTCTCAAAGCTCTTAGTGTCTGAGAAGCAGCAAGGTGAACGATAATAGCAGATTCCATCCAGAGTACTAGAAAAGGCAGGAATTTGAATCAGAATGGCTTTAAGTCCAGGTTCTGCCACTTACTAACACCTACACTGCTGTACTTTCATACTATCTTCGAGTTACACCCAAGCTTCTAGAAAAGGTGAGTACTATCTCTCCAACTCTTAGCTTATTATAGTGCCCGGCATGAAGGAGTTCAGAAAGGTGTTCAGTGAATGAAAGAGAAAGTTTTTCAAATTTACAAGTCAGCCTTTAAATCTATGGGGGAAAAACTGGTTTCAAGACCTTTCAAATCCCAGATTTATGGTGTGAATTTTAACATTTTAAGCACATTGCAGAGAACTTCTAAAAATCAGACTAGAAAGAACATCTTATATAGACATGTACGTTCACAAACACACATGAAGCAGCCACACTCAGTATCATAAAAATAAGTGGAGTCCCGGCCTTCAAGACACGCCAGCACTGGGAACCTCCAAAACGGAATTTAGAAAGTTTATACTCCTTCTCAAGGGCCAGGTAGGCAGAGCAGAGGTTGTGCTGACTGCCAACGAAATATTGTTCGTCTTCTTGATAAAGCACAGATAGATTATGTCACTCCCTTCTTAAAACCCTCCAATGATTCCCTTCTACATATAAAAATCAACAGCCTCAGCCTCAGGCAATGAAAGTCCTCCACAACCAGGCAGCCCCAGACTATCTTTAGTGTCGCCTCCCAAAGCCATCATCAGTTTGCTACTGCCTGTACTTTTCACTCTTTTATGCTGTTCCCCTTTCCAGCTCTGACTGCCAAGACCCCGCCTACCACTCAAAGGCTACATTCCCAGTGTGGTCTGGATAGACCCATCCTTTCCCACTTAATCTGATCTCTGAGCTCGCTCCTTTCCACTTTTAGGTAAGCAATCACAAATATTATTTTCGAAAGTCATTACTTGTGTTTGCCAGTCTTCCTTACTATCATATGAATTCCTAAAAGGCAAAAATCATATCTTACTCTGGTAAAGACAGTCACAATGCCTTGCAACTAATAGATCCAAAACATAGTCAATCAGGACAGCCAGATACTAGTAGGGAACAGAAAAAACAGACACGTTGACCAATAAAATCAATTTTTAAAACCTTCATATTCTTAAAAACCAACAGGAAAAGAAAACATTAAAAAATGGCCAGGGGTGCCTGGGTGGCTCAGTCAGTTAGGCGTCTGACTTCAGCTCAGGTCATGATCTTACGGTTTCTGAGTTTGAGCCCCACACCCAGTTCTATGCTGACAGTTTAGAGCCTGGAGTCTGTTCAGATTTCTGTGTCTCCATCTCTCTCTGCCCCTCCCCTGCTCGTGCGCACTCTCTTTCTCTCAAAAATAAACATTAAAAAAAAGAAGAAAAAAGAAAGGGCCAAAGACCTTATCAGACATTTCACTGAAGAATATACACGGACAGCAAATAAACACATGAAAAGAAGCCCCATAGCATACGTCATCAGAGAAATACGTATTAAAACAACGCAATACCACCGCACACCTTTAAGAAGGGCCCAAATCTGGAACACGACACCACCAAATGCTGTGGAGCAACAGGAACTCTCCTTCACTGCTGGTGGAAAACGGTCACTCTGGAAGATAATTTGGCAGTTTCTCTCAGAACTGAATATATTCTTACCATGCGATCTATGCTACTCCATATTTACTCAAAGGAGGTGAAAACTGACATCCACACAAAAGACAACACAAAGATGTTGTATCAGACTTCCTCATAACTGTCAAAACCTGTAAATAATTAAGATGTCCTTTGAAATGAAAAAGCAGTTGAATAAATGGTGGAACATCTAGACAATGGAATTTATTCAGTGCTAAGAAGAAATGAGCACGGTGCCTGGCTGATTCAGTCTGTAGAGCATTTCTTTAAAAAAGAAATAAGCTACCAAGCTATGAAAGGACATGGAGGAAACATAAATGAATTCTTACTAAAGTGAAAAAAGGCAATCTGAAAGGGCTCCATACTCCATGATTCAACTACATGACGATTCTGGAAAAAGCAAAACGATGGAGACAATTTAAAAAGAAATCAGTGGTTGCCAGGGGTTAGCAGTGAGCGAAGGACAAAGAGGCAGAGTGCAGAGAACTTCCAGGACAGTAAAACTATTCTAAATGATACTATGATGGTGTATCTATGTCATTATGCATCTGTCCCAAACTCACAGAATGCACACCTCCAAGAGTGAACCCTAATATAAACCATGGACTTTGGTGACAACGATGAGTCGATGTAGGTTCATCAACTGTACAAGTGCTCTATGCTGGTGGGGATGTTGATAATGGGGCAAAAGTGTGTACCAGAACTCCCTGCATCTACCAATCAGTTCTGCTGTGAGCCTAAAACGGCTCTAAAAAATAGTCTCTTAAAAAGAAAAAGCTCATGGAGCACCGAAAAAAAGTTAGTTAAGCGTCCAACTCCTGGTTACAGCTCAGGTCATGATCTCATGGTTTCATGAGTTTGAGCCCTGCATTCTCAGGGTGAAGCCTGCTCAGGATTCTCTGCCTCGCTCTCTCTCCACCCCTCCGCCACTTACACTGTCTTGGTCTCTCTCAAAATAAAAATAAAGTAAAAAAAACCATATTAAAAAGAAAAAGCTCAATATTGGGTCCAACTTATTTGTAAACATATATTGTCGCCACATTAAGAAGCAAAACAAGGGGTGCCAGGGTGGCTCAGTCGGTTAAGCAACAGACTTCAGCTCAGGCAGTTCATGGATTCAAGCCCCACATTAGGCTCTCTGCTGACAGCTTGGAGCCTGCTTTGGAGTCTGTGTCTCCCTCTTTCTGCCTCTCCCCTGCTGGTGCTCAGGCTCTCAAAAATAAAATGTGAAAAAAATGAGAAAGCAAAACAAAATTGCAAAATTACTAGGAAAGATTTTATTATTACAGAATACCACCAATCAGTTCTGTAGGAAATATACGTAGGCTCAAAAGCAGCTGCATTCCACCACAGCAAATAATTCAATAATTATAGTGTTACATACACTGAACAAACATCTCTACAGAACATTTTGTATACATTTTTTTTTTTACTCTTTACCAAAAAGACAAAGAATTACGATATACACATAAGCTGCCAGTGGACTCAGAAACCTCCAGCCTTGTAGTGGCTGTTCTTTCAAAGTTAGCTCAAACATTTATGGATCTCCAAGCACTTTTCAAAAGTTGTGCTGGAAAGGGAATGCAAGGGCAGGCCGATGACCCACTTTCTGTCCTCAAGGAGTTGCGTTCTAGGACATACATCATCGAGGACAGAATATTAGACACAAACAGATGCTATACAATAGAGGATAAATGATGTGGGAGCAGGAGAAATGAAAGAGTGCCTAGAAAAGATGGCATTGAAGCCGAGGACGGTGGGAAATTGGAGAACTTGAAAGAAAGCAGGTATGGGGCCCAAGCCCACAAGCAAAGCAACACCAAAGTACACCTTCAAGAAAATGGGCCCAGGAGTGGGGAGCTTTCTGGAACCGGTGAAGCACAGTAGAGTCTGGACAGTAGAAGAGAGGTATATTCTAGAGACCGCTGACCTAACCTAGAGAAGTTCGCATCCTTCTGGAAGAAAAATGAGGAGTCCCTGAAAATCTTCATGGTCAGGAGACAAAGAAACAATGTTTTATTTCCCCTTAAATCAAGAGGAGTCCGTCCCCCCAGTATGACAGAACAATCGTTTTAAAATGTATTTTAATGATTCGCTGTCTTACCAACTGGGGACACTTCGGTAGTAGGTTATGGAAAAACGGGGATCAAAAACTACACGAGGGAGAGAACGTGGACTTCTCCGGAGGCGCTGAACGCACTTGGAGCATCCCGCGGGCACGGACATCCCCGGGTCCCTGGCCCAGTCAGTCAAAGCTCACGAGGGCTTCCGAAAATCTGCTGGTTCTTTAGGCTATTTTGAGAACCGAAGTTCAGAGTTTCCGAGAGATCCGGGTTTTATCCTAAAGGACCCGGGTTCCTCCAAACACTGCTCAAACTGCCAATTTGAAAGAGAGATAACAGCGAGCATGGACCTCGTTGGCGCTGAGCTCACACATAGCCGCCTCCCTACCCCCCACCCAAAAGTCAACTAGTAAAGTGACGGTCCTCAGGTTCCCAGGAGGGGAACAAGAGGGTGGATTAACAGCCGCTCTGAAACCTCCCGCGGTCCCACGCCGCACTTTCCCACTCGCCGCGCGCCCCCGCTCACCCGAGCCAGGCCCAGGAGCCTGCGGGGCGCAAGCCGGCGCAGGAGCGGCCCCACGGCCCCGCAGGCAGGCCAAGGTCTCCACCGCCCCGGGGAACAGCGCGGGCGGGACG